>NW_010144367.1:6689-26861 GCF_000699245.1 Pterocles gutturalis
AGGGACCTAAAAAATCATCGAGTCCCCCCCCCTGCCATGGGCAGGGACACCTCCCACTAGCCCAGGTTGCTCAAAGCCTCATGCAGTCACAGTAGAACCTGGAGGAACATTGCAGTGGGGATTGATGTGGGAAGTACAGACTAACTTTGGAGACAGCTTTGATGAGCTTTTAAAGTGATCAGATGATGTTAGGGATCCAGGACATGTCCAGGGCTGCTTCTGCGTGTTCTTCTGATGGACCCACAGCATATCATATGCAGTGAGCCAGAGATACAGAGAGGGAGAGACTGGACCACGTCACTCCCTGGCTGCCAGGAGGGTGAGGGACTCAGTTCTGCACCTGTTCAGTGGATATTCAGATATGATTTGTGCATCATGAGCTATAAAGGCAAGCCAAGGCTGTAAGTATTGGTCTCAAGTGAAACTTGAGTTGTCTCAGCAAAATTCTCTCCCCTCCTTTGAATGTCGTTGCTAAGAATGCTGTCCATCTGGCTCAGGACATCACCTGGCTTTGAGCTGCTGCTCTTTGTCCTGTTTAGCAAATCCTGTGTGCTGAGAAACAATTCCTCAAAGTCATATCTGGCTTTGGGTTTCCATGGAAGTGACGCTTTTACCTACCTGGAGGCTTAGAACAAGCACGAAGCTGTCTGTGCTTATTGTTGGCAGCTTTTCTAGGGTGGGATGAGAGTCATGTAAGCAGACTCCCGTGGCTAACGCTAGCTACAAAAACTGGCAGTTCTGTTGTGTGTCACCTCTAAGGTACATATTTGTGCAGAGCAACACTAAGTGTTTAGGTTTGCAATCTTTTCTCTTGAACAGGAATTTTGAAATGACAAGGGTATTTCTCAGCATTGATTCATGAAAACCATGAGCTTTTCTTCCTCCACACGGTGATTGGGATCTAAAAGGTTTAGGCTGCATGAGAAAGATGATTCGATCAGGACAAGGGATTTATAAACTGCTGATTATATATATTTATAAACTGAAACAAGAGGATATGTTAATCAAGATCGATTTTCTACCGATTTTAGCCTTGCTCCTATCTGTCTACATGGTGCAGTTAGTTAAGGTCAGCATTGTCTAATGTTAGCCGTATAAAAGCTCAACATTAAATCTAGTCAGATATATGGGTTTTCTCCTGCAGGAAACAGAGAGACATATCCCATATGTCCTGCAGGTGTTTCTCTGGGGTTTGAATCAACCTGTGATTTCCCCATTGTTCATGGAGAGAAAATTTAGAACAGACGCTCGGGATCTCAGCTATAGGTGGACCAAGTCTGCTTATCCACAGAGACATAGATACAATTTTCAGATATATCTAAATTACTTGTGTGTTTAATATCATTGCAAGTTGTATGCAAATATTGTCTTGGAAATAAATTTTTCCCTGGGTTTACAGTCTTTTAAAGCTGGAATAACTCAAGTTTATAGCAGCATTGGCATTCATAATCTTACCCAAAGTCGTTAAGCCCTTTTCTGCATAAGCAGAGCCCCAAGACTTACCTGAGAAATGATAGATCTTATTATGTTATTGCAGATGTTTTAAATCATAATCCGTCATGAAGATTGTCCTTTTTTTTATGTCTTCTATCATTTTAAACTTGCACATTCATACTCTTATGCCAGATAGCTTTTTCATTTGAATTTAAAAGGTACCTTGTTCTCTGCAGTACATTTCAATTCAACAAATATAAACCAAGAGCTTTTTTTGTTGTGTTTTTTTCATTCTCTTTTTTGGTATTGTTCCCAAAGTTATTTTAACTACCATTTGATCCTGTGTACATCTCAGTTGTTATGTGCACCTACAGAGAAAACATGGTTCATATCACTCCTGACCTCTGACTGATGGCTTTTTGGCAAATTCAGTGTGATTGACAGCAAAGGTCTAATTCTGTCATCTCATTTTTTTTCCCTGATTCATCTGTAGAGACATTGGAAATGACACCCTCTCTCCATTCCTTCATTTTAAAAGACATTGTCTAATCCTTTGTAGCTTTGTCTAACTTCATTAGGACAGAGGCAATCAAGTCTGATCACATAATGATGAGAACCACTGAACGGTGGGTACCTAACGTTAAGCATCTAATCTAAACTCTGTGTCTAATTTCTCCCTCTAGCGCTTGAGGACATGGGTTATCCCATGGCATTTCCTAGGAAGGGATGAGATGACCGTTGGATGGCTGATATGGCCTCTGCAGGGAACCTGATAGGCTGCTTTGGACTAGACTCCCCACATTTCCATGGCAAAACTTAGGTGAGATAAATCCCAACCTTTTGCTTATGCAAAAGAGAGCTACAATGAGTAGATAAAAACAAAACAAAAATGCAGAATCATATTCATTTTGCACCCTCCAAAAATTCTCATTTACTTGAAAAACATCTTAATCTCTCTCTCTCGAGCCAACATTCTTTTACTCAATTCCTTTTGTCCTTTTTTCTATGCTGCTTTTGAAACTGGAACAAAAACAGAATAAAATGGGGAGAGGGATGAGCAGATGGCAGCAGATAAGCAGAAGACATTATCATTGCTATGGAGAACCCAAAAATGAACCAGACCCAATATTTATTTACTACAAAGCTCATTTAAAAGGAAACAAGCAGCTGAGTGCATCTGTTATGGAGGTTTGTTCACTGAGGGCCCTCAGCCTGCTCAGGTGCTCGGTCCAAATGTGCCTTCGTATCACAAAGGCAGAATTGCTGGGAAACCTTCTCATTTACGTGGAATTGTGCCAATTATTTGCACAGCTCACCCTGAAGTCACAGAAAAGGGGAGAGGTCAGCCAATGCTCCTGCTCTCTGTGCCCATCAGGGGAGCCTCCAGCCCTGTTTGATATTCATTTTACTCTTTTGTATTGGACAACAGAAGGTCCAAGGCAGAAACCAGCACTGGGTTATCCCATTTCCTCAGATGAAAGTTGATTTTACATTAGTATTTACGAGTGCACCCTTCCTGTTAGCAGGCTCTGGCAATGTTCAGGGCTATAACTGACTGAAGAAACAGGTGGCTTTCTGGACATACCGCTTATTTAAAGCTTGGGTTTGCTTTAGACCTTTGAGATTTGATTGCAACTGTGGTGTCATGATGTATTTGGACAAAGTTGAGAGACAGGCTGAGAGAGTTGGGCTTGTTTAGCTTAGTGAAGAGAAGGCTCCGGGGAGACCTTACAACAGCCTTCCAGTGCTGAAAGGGGGCTACAGGAGAGATGGGGAGGGACTCTGCATCAGGGGGTGGAGTGACAGGACAAGGGATAATGTGTATAAGCTGAAAGATTAGATATTAAGAGGAATTTTTTTCCTGTGCGGGTGGTGAGGCAGTGGCCCAGGTTGCCCAGAGAAGCTGTGGATGCCCCATCCCTGGAGGGGTTCAAGGCCAGGCTGGATGAGGCTTTGGGCAACCTGGGCTAGTGGGAGGTGTCCCTGCCCATGGCAGGGGGTTGGAACTAGATGATCTTTAAGGTCCCTTCCAACCCAAACCCTTCTGTGATTCCATGATTCTATTCACCCTGCTGCTCCGAAGGATACCTCCCCACCACACTATGGGGCACCCCAGGTCATGTACGTCCAGTGATACCAGTGCACACTGTGTTGAGGTCCTTAGGTTGAAAACCCACTGCCAGCCCGTGGCTTGTGGAGTTCCTATACCTCCACTTCCCCAGAAATTTGCATCTTTTTCTTGTAAATATTTCTTGGTACACTATGATTGCAATATCAGAAGATCTAATGAGAAATTTGTCCTAGAGTTTGACAGCTCTGCTTTTAGCGTGAGAAAACAAATAGAGTTTACAAAAGGTGCCTAATTAAGGGGAACATGTGATGTTAAGAAGGGAGGAATTATCTGTATTTATGTAGGATTCAGGTCTCAGAAATGTAACGTGCAGGAAGGGGAAACGAAGATAAGGGAAAATGGAGGATTTGCCAAAATCCAGGGTTCAGTAAGCTTCAGGGCACCAGAGATGTGGCAGTAATAACTGCAGGCCAAGTGATGTGAAAATGGACAAATGAAGAAACTGTGTTTGTCGAGTGACACCATGTTCCAGGTTGTACTATGGCATGAAGTGATGAAATAGTGAAAATAGGAAATAGCATGAAACGCTAAGCAGAAATTGTACGGAAAGAATGATCTTGGGAGATCATGACTGAGGCAAAGAAAGTTTGGAAAATGTCTTGTCATGACTTGTCCCACAAGTTTCTCCGAGGTCTTACCACTTCAGCATCCCGTTTAGTGCAAGCTATAGCTGTCTGAAAGTCTCAGGTGTTTCCCGGTAACAGCAGGACAGATCAATAATAAAAATGGAACTAGAGATGTTCCCGTGGGCTCAGCAGCACGTCAAGAAGAGTAAATGATAAAAACTTCTATTGCTTTAATAGCTTCTGCTTGAAAAAATCAATTTCTGACCATGGAATATGATGACAGAGAAGCAGGACAGATTGCTACTCAGAGCAGACCTTCTCCTCTCCTTTAGAAGCTATTAGAGGGAGGGGCAAGAGAAGCAAGAGGGAAACAAAAGCGAACACCCCTTAGCGATGACTGACCTTATATCTCTTTGTATGAATTCAGGCTCCCATTAAAAGCCAATAAGAGGTTTTCTCCCACTAAGATCAAAGAGCTAAAACCTCACCTATGGCACAAACTTTCACACATGTTTCTGGGCCTGAAGTGTCTGTCTGAAAGAGATGAGAGGCAAAAAGAAATTAAGAAAGAGGAAAAACCTTAAGAGCTAGACATTGGCAACAAATTGCTTGGAATGGAGTTATCTCTTTGCATTTATTCAGTTCACCTGTTCGGTGTTTAACTCCTACCCAGATCAAATACCTTTTATAAAGAAAATGTTCTGGTTTTGTCTCAGTTCCTCTAACTCCTCACTTCTCTTCTGATATGTCATGAATAAGTCATGTCATTCCTCTGCAAGGCCCTTTACTGGTTGGTATAACCCAGTCTGCAAAGTCATTTTGGCTCATCTCTCTTCCACATCATTCCCAAATAATGAGGAAATTGAATTAGAAGTTTTCATGTGTTTGTTCCTGTTCCAGAAAGTCTATCCCAATTAATAAATTGTGTGTGTAGTGTTCTACTTCAGAAGAACATCTCTCCATTTTTCCCAAGGACCAGTGATGAACATAAATATTCACTGAGGAGCAGAGTTAGACCCCTTGTGTAGGGCTATGAGGATCCTGGAGGCACAGGAAGAAGACTTGGAGACAAAAAAGTCCTTGTCTCCTGATCAGTAACAGCACTGTCAAGTTGCTGTTACTTGTCAATCCAACTAAAAAAAGATAAGAGTGCTGAGGGACGGGAAGAGGAGAGGAGAATGATTCTTTCCTCAGGAGAAATTGAATTAATTAGTAAGATCTGAATATCCAAAAACTGAATTAAAACCAGGAATACTTGGGCATTTCCATCATGAGTTGAAAGGTTTGGGGGTTTTTTGGTTTTTGTTTTGCCTTTTTTTTAATGCTACAAAGAAATGTATGGGATTTCTTAGTGAAAAATTGTCTTAGAATTTAGCCAGTCCTGCTTTTTTTTCATTGAGAGGGATTTCCTTCCCTCTGTCATTGCTAACCAGAGGAGAGAGTTTCTGAATCACCGCGCAAGCAAGAAGAAGCCGCTTAGGATAGGTGTGAGCCTTGTACCAGATTTTGTAGAACTACATGAGCTAATCAGGAGGAAAGATGGGAGCATTCAGCTAATTGCTTACAACCATCAATTCCATTCCCATAATAGGCATGCCATCAAATGGTGCAGATTAGGAAATTAGAGAACTCTAAAGAAGCATTTGCTTAAACCAGAGCCAGCTGCTGAGACAGATGGTAAAGTCCTGTCCTACAGCAGACACGATACTAGAAAGATGCAAAAGGGTACGGAGGAAGTGCAATCTCTCCTCGTGCTTCGTGTAGATGATCATTAATTGGTGTGGCATGCTGCAAGAAAGTTTTCAAGGAATAGAGGCAGAGGTAGCATGTTAGGAAGATCCAAGTTTTATTATACACACATATATTGTGTATACATCAGTTTACGTTGACTTGAATGGCCCATCTTGTCTTCTTAACTTTAGAGTTGGGTAGAGTTTAGTGTGCTGCAGACCGACTGGTGTTGATTTTGGGAGAGACTTGCTGATCTTACTGGGGCTCAACCTGAAGCCACTTTTCACTTGTGTGGTCAATACATCTGCCAAGGGACAGAGCTCATATCTTGGGCTGGACCAAGAAATGTGGTGATTTGATTAAACAATTATGGCCCATCATGCTACATGTGAACTTTTAAGGTGCTGTTGCGGTAAAGCTTACTGAAAATTTAAGGGGCTTCACCCCTTGCCTTTCTGTAGTGTTTTATGCATTGACTGTTGTAAACACTGATATAAATGATATAAAGGTCTAGCCTCATGTTTACACTTGTAAGTTCCTTCTGTAAGCAGTGGCTTTGACATCACAGCATAGAATCATAGAATGGTTTGGGTTGGAAGGGACCTTAAAGATCATCAAGTTCCACCCCCCTGCCATGGGCAGGGACACCTCCCACTAGCCCAGGTTGCCCAAAGCCTCATCCAGCCTGGCCTTGAACCCCTCCAGGGATGGGGCATCCACAGCTTCTCTGGGCAACCTGGGCCACTGCCTCACCACCCGCACAGTGAAAAATTTCTTCCTAATGTCTAGTCTAAATCTCCCCTCTTTCAGCTTATACCCGTTACCCCTTGTCCTATCACTGCACTCCCTGATAAAGAGTGCCTCCCCAAAAGCTGACTGGTTAGTTCCCCATTCTGGTTCTCTGGCAGTAGCTATAGTTCCTTTACCGTGTATAAGAATTACTTCTGCACATTGTGTTTGCCAGTTCTAGAGAACTAACTTTATTTCCTTTTTCATTTCTGCACTGTTATTTTGCTCCCTTTGTACATCCATCCCCTCCTACCTGGCAGGGAGCCTTATGAAAAGGTCATCACCTTGTTCCCTTTACAACCTCACCTTTCAACTCCTTTGTCCTGATATCTACAAAGAGACAAGACAGCAGAAAAAGAGCTGGGCTGCTGAGATCCCTCTAATTGTCTCCCTGTGATGCTTTGCTCAGGACTCAGATACACTGTCGAGTTATTGCATCTTGGCAATTATTGTGCATCTGCCAAGCCATGGTAGTTTCCAACACGCCTGATTTACGCCTTTGGGAGCGTGCAGAGATTTCATTTAATTTACACTACAATGAAAACAGTTTAGCCTTGTTGCCTTACCTCCTCTTTGACACCCGCAGGGTCTCCAGGGATGACCCGGAGAGCAGTGTATCACTGCAGCTTCGGTAGCAGCATCTCATAAACAATATCCTGTACTCATGGGACCTGGTGCTTCTCCAGAGATTGTGCACCCCTGAAATGGGAGGCAGGGATTTTGTTCTGTGCTCCTGAGAGCACCCAGAAGAGGACCTCTGGTACATACAAGGCTCCCATTCACAAATGCATTTCTGAAGTAATGAGACCCTCTTGCACTTTCTAGTTGCCTTTGTATTTTCTAACTGTGGCCAAACAGGAGGCTCCATCGGAACATACAGAAATCCTTCTTTACTGTGAGGGTGACAAAGCACAGGAGCAGGTTACCCAGAGAGGTTGTGGAGTCTCCATCCTTGGAAGTTTGCAAGGATATACAAAAGCCAACTGGACATACTCCTGAGCAACCAGCTCTAGGGGACCCTGCTTGAGCAATGGGTTTGGACCAGATAACCTCCAGAGGTCCCTTCCAACCTCAACCACTCTGTGATTCTGTGAAAGCAGGAAGCTGAGTTCTGCTAAGACATGTTATGAGGTTCTTTGGGGTTATTGTTATCATAGATGAGAGTTAGTTGTGGCTTTGTCAAATGAAACCTTTTTTTTTGAGTGGAAAACCTCATCTCATCAAAACAGGTGTGGCTTTTAGGAGCAGATGCGCTGGTTTGACAGTTGTAACATTTTCTGATCAAAATGAAATAGAAACCCCACAAAAGGCAGATTATTTCCTGACTCTTAACCCATACCACCCTGCCGAGGGCATTCTGTTCACACCAGTTGAACCTCCTTCTTTCACAATGTAGAGAAGAGCCTGGAGCACAAACCTACTGGCAGTGGGATGCTTTCCAGTTCTCACTGGGAATCTCCTCCACCGTGCACTGCTAATTCTATGTTACTGAGTTACAAATGCCTGGTCTCATTTCTTGTTAATCCCCCTGGAATACAGTTTGAAAAGATTTAGCTTCAGTCTGATAGGAAATGGGGAAGTTTTTGGAAACCTTGTGAACCTTTAAAGGCTGGAGACACCATTTCCAAGTCTGGAAGCTCTGTCTTTTCTGATACCTCCACTTAGGTTTTGCGGCTTCAATGTACTTAATGAGTGCATCATTCTAGGGAGAAGTTGTGTTATAGAAAGTAGTGAGAAACACAAGTTAATTGGAAACTATTCTGGAAAACAGGATATAAAACTTCTGGTGCTTTGAACATTTTCCCTTCCCATTGACAGAAGATCAGACTTCATTACCAAAACCCTACTATTGGTGAGAAAACTGGGACACAGGGAGATCACAAGAACAGGGTGCTCTCCCGCTGGAGGTCTGGGACAGAGCTGGGGTTTAACGCTGTAACGTGAAAATCTCAGTTTAATACTTGAGACTAAAGTTTGCTGCCTGTCCGTTAGGTAACCTCAGAGTAAGAACTTCGCTTAATGAGGCACTTTTCCAAGTACTATTATGTTCGTCTCCAATATGGAAAGTAGCCTGGTAAGTAGTAGTAATTAGAAATGTTGTTTGCTCTGAGGGGCAACATCATCCATCACTTGAGACAAAGTTGTGATGGGGTAAAATCCATATCTTCTAACCTGGTCTTTTTTTCACCTTCCAGGCATTGAGTACAGACAGGAGCTTTATTAGAAAGGTTTGTTGACCATTTGTGTGAAATTACACATCAAAAAGTGACATGAGCAGCAAAGGGTGGTAGAAAAACTTCTCTGAGGAGTGAGTTTCCCTAAAATCAGGGACAATTTTTTTTTTAAATCTCAGTGATGCTGTATCATTGTGCTTCCCTCTACCTTAGTTTCTAAAGCATTAAGACTTCTTTGAAAAGCTGCAAGTAGGGCACTCTTGAGAGCAGTGAGGAGAAGAATTACAAAACAATCAAACAATTGTGAGGAATTGCACTTAAAAAAGAAGAAACAGGAGAAATATGAGGAAATTAAGCTGAAACAAGCACCCCTTACTTCACTGAGAATTAGAAGGAAAGAATCAAAACCACTGTGATAGCTAAAGGCATCCCCAAAGAGAAGGGAGGAGTCTTGAGAAGGAAATAGGAAGCAAAAAAGTTCAGAGAATGGGATCCATTGTAATGAAGAAGAAATAACAGAAATTACATAACACCTAAAGAAAAAAAAAAAGTACCGGGCAGTCGTGTTCTTGATTTGTTTGCACAAGATCTCTTATGATCCTGATATGAACCCTGGTAGAGAGAAATGCAAACAATGACCATGCAGAAAAAGCCTGGGGAACAGGAACCCACCAAACTGTGCTAAAGTTGACTACTTTGGGAGCAGCTGTTGAAGTGAAAAAAAAAAAATAAAAATGCCTCAGTAGTTTAGATCTGTTGTAAAGACAAATTACAGGGGCAAATTAGTGTCAAAATCTGTCACAGGGAATCAAGAAGAGAATTAAGCCAGGGGATAAGCTGCTGCTGATTTCAGTGCAGGGCAGGTCTATGGTTAGGATGATGTTCAGATGACTCAATTTTCAGAAATTCCTGGAGGTGCTGCTTGAATATTTTCATGACTCATAGCTGCATAATTGATGTACTCCTGTTTGCAGAAGTTTCGTTATTCCTGTGTGCAAAGAACCCCATTGCTGGGAACATTTGCAAAGCTCTTGGGTTTTACTGATTTAATTCTTCATCTAAGAAGCAAATTTTGCTTATTGTTCGTTCATTCTGGTTTATTGTACCAGCTTTCCAGGTGGGGACGGTAGAGAGTTTTGTGTGATAAATGACACTGACGGAATGTCACGGTGATGTGATGTGTGTGAGATGGACAGGGTAGGGACCAGTGGTCAGAGTGGGTACTGAGGAAATTCACAATGATGTGCTGTTGGATGTATTGCTTCTTTGTTATTTTTGCCTAACGAGCATCTATCTTGGCCTTTTAGAATACAAACCTCTTAGGGTAAAGTCTATCCTGGTCAGATTGTTGGTCCTGACAGTAAATAATGCCCTTACCTCCGTTCAGAGGTTGAGTCAACACAGTCAACTCCTACCAAGAACAAACCAGGTTCAGGCTGCCACTGAAATCTTTTTGAGGACAATGTGCGCTTCGCAGGCTAACTTTGAACAACAGATGAGTTCTAATAGTCATCCAAAGCAGAGCTGTCCAAACAGGTTATTGCCTTTCATCTAGAAAGGTCGGTTTGAGGTCCAGCAGGGACAGGAGGCAGAGATGCCTTACGAAGTGAGAGGTGCTTTGCTTGGTATAGACTGGACAGCCGCCTCCCAATCCCACACGGGCCAGGAAGTGCAGAATGCCAAAGAACCATGTGAACTTTACAGTTTTGTCAGTTTTGGCTGATGGAGAGAGTCATCCTTATGTTGATTAAGGCTCTTTTCAGCCTGTTGGAGGCCCTGGGCACTCAGCTTCCTTTAGAGTCCAGGAAATCCTCCTGCCTTTGAGTATACATGTTAAAACAGGTCATACAGGTTGGCGGTATCTGGTTTTTCTCCCCTCATAGCCAAATTTTGAAGTGCTTGTTTCTCAAACAAGAGTGCAGTAAATTTCCCAGGAATCACATTTGATCAGGGCTCTGCTCCTAGGCGAGGTCTGGGTTTGACAACTGCATTAAGTTCCCAGATATCCTACTCTGCCTGTATAATGTGAAATGATCACTTATCCCTGTCTTGGCTTCTTTCATGCTAAGTGAAAGATGTAAATGCTTCTTTGCTCTGTTTAGATGAAAAATTTTCCAGGAACAAAGGCAGTATGACAATAACACTCTCAAAAAAGTATTGATGCAGTGCCAACAACCGAAGGTCTGTCCAACTGGCATTATGGTAGCATTAGAAGAGATGTTTTGTGGGCACCTCCATATTAAAATGTACTTGGTTTTGAGGTCTGAACTTTATAACCCAATGGATTCCTCCCATTTATGCATTTTGTGTAATATGAACGCATTGTAACAGGGAAAACGTATGAGAATTTTACTCTAACTGTTACAAGAAATGTGCCCTGACATTTGAATCAGCAAAAGGCAGACATTTGTTTAACAGCAAGTTGAACATTTCTTTTTAAATCATTTCTTTTCTCTTTTCTTCCAGGGAATGTGACCAGGAATTGTACAAGCCAGGGCTGGACGGATGTGTACCCGGCACCGTATGCCGTAGCTTGTGGATATGATTCCAACAGCACTCCAGGGGAAGAGGTTCGTAAACCTGGATGTAGATATCGAGATTTGCCAGGGATCGATATCAGAATCACGTAATCTTCCCATGCCCAAATTTTTCCATTCCCAGTCTGATTCCTCAAGAAGGAAGGAACCTATTCAGGATCCCTGGAAGCAGAGATCAAGTGTCTGGTCAAAGAGTTGATCCTCCCTTCCATTTCCAGGGGGGTGGCAGGAAATCAGCACCTGAGAAGATCAGACCAGTGTCTCTGTGATGCCCGTGCAAAACTTCAGGTGCTTGATTTTCCATGTTCAACTTTGAAACAAGCTTTCCAGATTTGTGTTTATCCTTAAATAGGTAATGGTGATTCCAGTATTTCCAGGCCAACATAAGCATCAAAGGGGATAAAACGACATAACTCACTTGCCACTGTTGCTGCTCTGCTGATCCCAGACAGCTAAAGATCTAGAAAACTGTAGGGAACACACACATTTTCCTGCAATGTTGCTAAATTTTGTAGGGATATCTGCAAGATTTCTGGGATACTGCCTGTATGTAAATCACTAGTTACTGACTTGGGTATAATTAGCTTTATAGAGTATGGTCACTACACGGGAAGAAGTTTGTTATTGGTTTGCTGCATTCTGAGACATGAAAGATAAAGTCTAAAAGTATAACAAAAGTTGTTAGAGGTGAGATTCATCTCACCTAACGAGAAGTTCAACATCTAAGCTAAACTAGTCATCTATAGCTGTCCCATGGTCAAGAAAAAAAGCTTATGCTAGAAAAGAATTATATTTCACTGCAACCATATGTTTATTTTAAACCTATGCCCACGCTTTTTTTTTTTTCCTGCTGTATGACAGTGTTTGTGAATGTTGGACATAGGAATCTCATTAATGAACAAGTATGTATGGTGAGAGGTCTTTGTGTATGGTAACACATTACCAAGGCACTCAAAGAGTTAATGGAGAATCTGAACAGCACCGAGCCATCCTTAAGAGGGAAAAAAAATACAAAAAAATAGCAAAGGGAAAGTTGCACCAAGAATTTTAGGGCTCTACTGAAGAAAGTCTTGGTCTGCCTTCAAGATCAGCCACCACTTCACGTCCTCAAGTGTCCCCTTTCTCAGATCGAGCTGTGTGGCACCAGTAGCACATTGCGAAAGCCATTGTTACGGGTCTGCGTCGGGAAGGTCGTCCATCCAGAGCTCTGGTTTGTGTTCCAGCTGCACAGGGGATTTGGGAATTCCTGGGACATGCTTTGGCGACTCAATGGATTGTAGCGTTGCCAGAGTGCCGCGTTACCAAGAGAACATGTATTATGTTCTTTTAATTCTTTCTTAATTATTTTCTCTTGATTTCCGCGGTTTTGTCGTGCTGTTTAAGTCTAATTTGTGTGAAAGGTGGTTGAGGGGGGTGAACAAGCAGTACTAGCTTGTGAAGAAGAATAGATTTTTGTTGTTGTTGAATTGGCTGTCAGCTTGGGGAGGAAGAAATAAAGGAAACAGAAAAAAAAGGAGAACAGCAGGCTATATGGGACATGAGGTCCAGAACAGACTGATAACCTTCTATGCTTAAAAGACTTCATGCACTTTTAATGCCTACTGATCTCAAGTCAGAAATAACAAGAACATTATGAAAAATAAATAAGGGCTGTGTGTAAGGTTTTAGTTGTGAGTTCTGACAGTCCCTAAGAAGCAAATGATGTAGAAACCCAAGTAGTGCACTTATGATCTTTGTGGTGATAATGATTCCTTCTCCGACCTGACCTTTAAAACCATGTATTAGCAAATGGGGGAAAAAAAATGTTGTTTTGCTGTCCTGTTGCCAGAAGTGAAGCACAGTTTCTCCCTTTTGTGCCTCCATCTGGTCCGAAGGGACCTCTTTGCATATATTCTAGAGGGAGGCCAGATGACTTTAGGCTAGGTGACACGAACCCCAAACATGTTTGGGTGCAAGGCTACTGAAAGACTTGATATCAGTATTTCTGTTCTTTTTCTCCTACAAATGTAAATGTTTCACATTCTAATCTCAGTTACCAAGGGACAAATGCAGAAGTTACTGAACAGAAACCAAGGAAGCTAATTCTCTGTTAATCTCAGTTTAGCATCTACCTTAACTAATTGTTCTTATCATGTTCCTGTGAAATTAAACAGAAGCTTACAGAAGTTAGGGAGACAATGATGAAATTGCCTAATTTCATTCTGTACATTGGTCTAGGTCTACAGCTAGAAACCAGGCATCCTGGCATGCATGTCCTTCACTTCTCTAAATCCTTCTGTTTTTTCTAATAAGAATATTTTAGTAAGGCGAGCACTGTGTGAAATTCCAATTCCGTCTATGATCTTGAGTCAAATTCTCTGCTTTGATATCTGTAAAATAGGAAGTGATTGTCATTAGCAAGTGAAAATGAAGAGTGAGAAGTCATTTTGTGCTGTTTCCAGAACAGTGATGACCCCACATGCTGCATTAAAACTGCGTGCAGAGCCATCTCTCTGTATACAAGAAGGACTGGTTATCGTAAAATATTAGGGCAGGGAATTGCTTCTGTGCATAACTTGCTCCTGTGAATAACTCTAAGAACCAAAAGGCCCATACCTTGCTTACAATTCCCAGTCACCACCCCACGTCTGAAATCTTGTATGATATCTCTTAATTTGCTTTCCCTCATTTCCCCACTCTTCTAAATATAGTGTGGGACAACCTGTTCCTCAAACTCACTCCCCTACCACAAGTTCCCTCCTTCTGCTGGTCGGGTCTTTCCTGGAACACTTCTGCTCTGGTACTATTAAAAAAAAAAAAAAAAAAAACAAAACACAACAAACAAACAATCAAACAAAAACCCCACAAAACCAAAAAAAACCTGATAATTGAAAAAAAGGTGAAATCAACACAAAGGAACTTGACTGCTTTTATGAGAAAAGTCTCAGCTGCCTTTGGCCTGACCCCAAACTCAAACAAGACTATAGTTAGCTTTGGCTGGGATCTGCAAGACAGTGGGATAGAAAGGTGGAACCTCTGCTGTTCCTTACTGCGGTGCAAGTCCCTCTAAGCAGAGCAGATGAGCAAGGCTTCGGTATGACCATGCCATACTGAGTGACTCCATCACCAGAGCAGCCTCCTGGCATCATATGGGCGAGATCAGGTAAATACATTGGCCTGAAATCCTTGCTATGAGTTACGTATCCAGAGTTACTGACCCAAAGCCCTTAGTGATGTGGACTCATTGAATGGGGCTATAAAGACACCGTGTTTTTAGCCATCTCTGAGATCTGTCGTCTAAGAAGCAATATAGGTACGACCAGTGTAACCTTTGCACTCTCCGAAAGCTCTGTCTTAACACCCCTCCGAGCTGCCTTGTGCAAATGCTAGAGGATTACTCCTCATCTCAGCCTCACTGGTTCTCTGAAGTCCCTAGTACTTATCAAGGGCTACGAAAATAGCACATAAAAATGTCAACCCTTGCTGTTATTAAAGAGTGTTTTCACAAACAAGGTTGGATTTAGATTTTCTGTCTAAACTACTCTGCGGTTTTGGTTTTTCGGAGTTTTTTAATAGAAAATGGTAGCAAGGAGGTTAAACGAGGGTCAATCAAGGGCTGGAAAAAATAAGATTTTCCACAAAGTGAGTTAGATTATCATAAAAACTTGGGTGTTTCATTGATAAGACAAATGTCCAAATACCAACAGATATTTTGTCCTTTTTTTAAGATGAAAATCAAAATATATTCATTTAGCGTGTTGCTGGGGAGCCTTAGGAGAGATGGGGTTTTGTTGCCTTACTTCCTTGTTTTATTTAGACCAAGATTCCCTCTTGGCTTTAAGTCCTGTGGTGCTCCATGCTCAGATGTTCCCTCTGTGTTCTGCCAAAGAGAAAAGCCATGAACTGATTTCCAAATTAACATATATTGCTGAATTAACATATCTGTGATTTCAATGAGAACGTTTAATTTTTTGCTTGCTGAAACACAAGATCTAGCTTCCACAAAAGCAAACCAATTTCCAGACCAGTTCTGTCCTTAAACTTCTGTGATAAGATGAAGCTCATCACACTCACCACCTCAGAGCCAGTGTGTCAGTGGGCTGTTTAACTGAGCATTAGTCATTCTTGTTCCACAAGATTATATCCGTGTAGCTGTCTCTGCAAGTGTCAAATCAGACTCCTTCCTGCATGAACTTTTCCCTTGAGTAACCATAACCTGCTTTTGGAGTGATCCAA
Organism: Pterocles gutturalis; assembly: GCF_000699245.1. Lineage (NCBI taxonomy): Eukaryota > Metazoa > Chordata > Aves > Pterocliformes > Pteroclidae > Pterocles > Pterocles gutturalis. The sequence goes on from NW_010144367.1 coordinate 22,267, forward strand.
GCTCTACTGCAACCAGACACGTTCTTCTTATTCATACTGGTGGCATTTGAGTCATGTGCTCTACGGGATGTAATTTCAAAGCATGAAGGAGTTGGAGATTTGTGGAGTAGGATGGTTTCCTTGTCTCACCAAGAAAGTCAGTAAAAGCTCAATGATGGTGTATTTAGGAATGCATGTTGGCAGCTCTTTGAAAGCCCTGTTTTGTTTCTTTCTTTCACATCAGCAAACGGCATTTTACGGCACGGTCAAGACTGGCTACACCATTGGACATACCTTATCGCTCATCGCTCTCACGGCTGCTATGATCATTTTATGTCTCTTCAGGTAAGACCATGAGCAAAAAAAGGCATTGGGAAGGGGATGACTCAAAGGACATAGGAGATGTTTAAATTATAATCTATGAGTGTTACACACGGATGCAAAAGACTTCTGTCAAGTCTCAGTTGGACTGGGGAGGAAAGTTCCTCCATCTTTTGGTGCAACTGTTTTCTGGTATGTGATTTGTGGCCTTTGTGTGAGAGTTATAACCCCGATCCAATTATTTAGGTGGGATTTGTCTCAGTAAGTGCTGATTGTTGCATGATGGACCTCTGTATTAGGGCCCATTATCCCATAATCTTATTGTAGTCCACAGAGACCTAGTCATTATGGAATATATAGATACTACAGCATGATGCATTTCCACTGAAGGAGGTATTCAAAATGGGACAGGTGAATCACACCCCAAAACTACCTCCCAAAGTCTATTTCAGAGATGCTGACATAGACACCCAGAGCTATTTCAGACATGTTGGAGCTTCTGAGATGTACACAAGGTTAGCAGATATGATGCAGAACATTCGGGAAACCCAGGCCCTTATGGATTGATGGGCAGGTACTCTAGAGCATGTCAAATGTCATTAGATGCCTAGATTGCAGCAAATGAATTAACCCTCAGTCTCTATGGTTTATAATACATTCAGGCATCTGAGTGCCTCCAATGAAGAAGTCTGCAGACAAGGCAATCTGTTATAATCTTGTTTGTGTGTAGGGAGAACAGCAAAAAGCAGACCTCCACGAGATGGAAGAACCTCCTAAATCTGATTCCATCTCCTCATGCCACTCTCCAGTGGCTTTCCTAAAATGCATTAGATGGTTGTCCAATTTATGGCAGTCTGCTCTAGACATCATTGCCAAAGAAAGCCCTAGGAGGCAGCAGATGTTCCAGGGTCACTCTCACACTTATGCCAGGACTGGCCTCACCCTTCAAGATTTTTGCACTTCTCAACACAGACGCTCTCTCCACTCTTCTTACAAGGAAAGAGAGGGAAATTATCTCATCTCAGCAAGGTACACGGTGCCAGCCGAGCTGGTGAAGCTGTCAGAGTTCACGCTCTTCGTTTGTGGGAAACAGCGTAATTTGACTTGCCTTCACCTGCAAGTACAGAGGACTCAGCTTGGTCGCATTATTGTGCCGTCTTTGTCAGAGGTTAGGAGCAGAAACTTGCCAATGCACAGTGACTCATTAGGAGGGGGTAATTGGATCATGCTGCTGAGTGAGGTCTGGTGTGGTTCTGATGACTGTGCAAAGTGCCCCTTTCCAGAGTATTCGGCTTTTCACTTTAGCTAAAGTCTCACTTGGAAAAAAAAAAGACCTGCTTGATCAAAATTCACCTTCAAAATATTAGTGGGCAAGGGACAGGAAAACCCTGGTTCTGAATACCATTAATAACTAGTCATTTTTAAGTGGAAATTTAGTTCATACGTTTTAATTTTGGCAGCAGCTGCTAAGAATTTATTTCTCTTCCTGAAGAAACGTTTCACTTTGGGAAAAGTTATTGCAGTGCAAACATTCTGCAGCAAACAGACCTTTATCGTGGGTGCAGTTTGCTCAGTCAAAAATATTTATTTTCCAGCGGAGAGCAGAGTGATGGACCTGTTTTCTGTCATTTTGTATTTTGACCTTTTTTTTTTTTTTCTGAGAATTGGGAAAGCAGCAGTACTGCTGCAGATGTATGGATTGCCACATGTTTTGTGGATTTCAAAAGGCTTAAGTGGATTTGTGATGATTCACATCAGAACATAGTCTGTCTGAGGGTTTCTAATATTTAATTCTAAGTCTATATCTTGGCAGAAGAAACATAAATAGATAAATAATGCTTTGGAGAAGCCTTCCTATTCAGAAATGCTTCATCTCTTCCCAACAGAAAACTACACTGTACTCGAAATTATATTCATATGCACCTCTTCATGTCCTTCATAATGAGAGCCATCGCGGTCTTCATAAAAGATGTCATCCTATTTGAAAGCGGAGAATCCGAACACTGCTTCGCGAGCTCAGTAAGTAGCCGCGCACGTTGAAGTTTCCACCTTATTCTGTGGAAACAATACTTATTCTCTTGAACAATGCTCCAAAAAAATCACCTTGCAAATGCACGTGAGACAGCACTTTGGGAAGATTTCAATTTTTTTCTCATTTGAAAGAAACAAAAGCATGATTGCTGCAGCTTAATTTGTATGGAAAAGACATTAAAAAAATTAGCAGGATCAAAGGTTTATAGTCCCTCCTGAGGTCAAACCCATAACTGGGACTTTACAAGATTTTGGGGCTCCTGTCCATCCTGTGTCCATCTCCCAGTCCCATGCTAATTTCTTGGATATTCTGGTCAATGAAGACTTGCAGTCTTGTGTTTAGGGATTCAATAAGACCTTCCCTTTCAGTGGGGCTGGGAGTCAGATCCAGATTCGTATAACTAACCTTAGGTATCTACAGGGTAAGTTCCTATACATGAGCTATGTTTTAAAGTGCAACCACAGTCAGCTGAGCTCTAATGAATACACTCTCTGCAGTCTGTTCACCTCGCTTGGAAGAAGGCACCTGCATTTGGATGGCTCGCTGGGCTCCACCGATTGCAGCAACCAGATCTGTGCAGGAGTTTAGGCAGGAAATCCATGTGTAGACATCATTGTCTTATTTTTCATCTATATCCCAAGCTAGCTGTCTGCAACTGTGAGATTTCCCCACTGGGATGATAAGTGAGGGGAATAAAGGACTTGGGATTTCTTTTTTTTTTTTTTCACTTTGAAACTCGGTGTTATCAGCTGGAGCAAACATTAATGAGGGAACAGAGCTGTTTGTCTAAAGGCCATACTGATGTAAGAGGACACTAGTCATGAATAAATTTAGGCAGGAAATTGAAATCACCAAAGTAAAGAGATGTAATCAAAAGCCATCCAAAAAAAAAAAAAATTCATAAGCGACTTGGTAATAGCAGGGGACTGGGCACAGCAGTCCAGCAGATCCCTCCTGGACCTGGTTTTTTACGTCATACAGCGCCAGAAAAAAGACTCTTTTTTCCCTTCCACCCACCCAATTTCTTCCTTGCCTTCTGGGTTTTCTGTATCCTTACCCTGAGTCCTATCCCTGCTGTTAATAATGACCTTTCTACTTGAGAACCTCTTGGTTGACCCCAAAGCTCAGCCTGCTCCCAGCTTTTCCCCCAGAACTCTCTTCAGCACAACACATTCCTCTTGCAGTCACCCTCTGGTTTGTTTTTTTTTAATTTTATTTTGTTGTTCGCTGGGATCTGTATTTTTTAGCAACAGGGTTTTATTGTGAAGATCCCTGAATGGTTAGAATGACATACAGACTGGAACAAACAATTGCCAGGGTGTCTGCTGCCACAGATAACTGCCAGCGCTAATTGGCAGAGGAGCCAGGAACCCGATGAGCCGTGGAGTTTGAACTAACCAACCTCCCACCCCTGCGGGAGTTTGCACTGGCTCGTGGCTGAGGCACGCCTGCAGAAAGCTGTGCGAGAAGTGTTTGCTTCAACTGTCCATCCAGAAACACTTTGAAAAATCTGTACTCGTCTTGGCCCAACATTTTGGACAACCTTTTAGGTCATAGAGAAAAACATAGCTACAGGAAGTGCAGTCAAAAATAGCTTCTCCTAATATTCACCAGTTTGCAGAAATAGTTGTAAAATCCGTTGTGTTTGTGTGCGTTTGGTTGGGTTAGGTTGGCTTGAGTTGGGTTAATTAATTGCTTTCTTTGTGCTTTGATCTTGCAGAATAAAGTTTTTACTTAGGAGACATGGGTACTATAGTTCATATACCCAGGGCATAATATACATTTTACTGAAGGTTTTGTGTTCCCACTGATAATGGCTAGATATGGCCTCGAGCTCATTCAGTCTGAGGAGGGATTTGAACAAACAGTTCAATTTACTGAAAGCTCTCACCATTATGCTGGTTTAGAAGAGGGCAAAACCAAAGCAATAACGGTGTTTTATTAGAAGAGAAAGTACTGCACTTAGTTCCTTTGAGGAAAAGAGGATAAAGGCACCCCCTTTTCCAGGACAGATTCAGGGTTATAAAATCCCAACAAGCTGAGACCTCTTCCAGCATTCCTGATGGAGCGACCAAACTCCTGGACAGGGCATTACATGTTGCAGTAAGAAAACTTAAAATTATGTTTTATGCACCATCCACACAAAAATATTTTAAGCTCTCCACCAACATTTGCATCAATGCTCAAATCAAGGAGGAACTCCACTATATATGAGTATATGTAATTGAAAAAATACTTTTGCTTCAGAGACCAGCTTCAAGCA
>NW_010144368.1:0-12202 GCF_000699245.1 Pterocles gutturalis
TTTTTTTTCCCCATGGGGAGATAGATTAATGTCTTCAAAGACAAGACCCAATGGGTACAGCTAAACTCCAGCCCACTATTCCACAACAGACCTTTGCTATTAAGTTGTACTGTGACTAGTGCCCCTTTTTTGAAAATTAACGTGGGGGAGTAGATTAGGTGGTCTAAGTGGCCTTCCTTTTTGCTTCCCTTGTACGTAATTACTGCTGACAGAGCTTCCTCGCAGTGGCTACATGTAAAACAGGTAATCTCTGCAAAACCAGGAACAAACAGAAGTGTATTGCACATTTTCTAAATGGTTTTTTTTTTCCAGTAATTTTAACTCTGACTTCACTTATTTACTTCTGTTGTGTGTGATTCACCTCTGTTTGAAGGGCTGAAGTCTTGATACTTTTCACTATGAAGCTAAAACCTGATCATTGTTTTAGGTAGTGTTTCTGCTGACAGTTAGGTTGTTTTCAGTAGTGGATTTTGATTTCCGGAGGAGCAATGACTTCAGCATATTCCAGGTGATTACTGCTTTATGGCACTTAATTACTACCTGTGTCTGCGCATAGTCGGTGTTTTGGGCAGATCAGATCAGTAGAAGCGTTATGAGAGAGGACTGTTTGTCCTGTTTTTGTAGTCCTGATAATCTTTTTTGTTATGTCTCTTCTAGATAGCATTGTCTTCGATTTATCTTTCATCATGAGTAGAGTAGCTTCTGGGATTTTACTTACTTAGCTTAGATAACTCCTATTTTGTAATCTTTCTGAGATGCTTTCACTGAGGAGCATGACTGGAAGAGCTAGTTGAAAAGCTTGTTTTTGAAATCCTGTTCGTAGAATCACAGAATCATAGAATGGCCTGGGTTGAAAAGGATCTTAAAGATCATCTAGTTTCAACTCCCCTGCCCAGGGACCCATCCAGCCTGGTCTTGAAGTTCTTAAGTGTTTAAAACTTCACTGTTCAAGGATATTGCTGTGGTAGAACTGATTTCTTATCCTGTATTGTAAAATACCAAATTTGGTTTTCCTTCAGTTGTTAATATATAAGCTAAATTTAGATACTAAATGACTTATGGAAAATAAGCTGAAACTGAAAGAAATTGACTGACAGTATTTCTTTGTTTAGAAAAAAGCTAATATTTTACATATTACTTTTTACATATGGTACCTGGATTTTTTTTTGTTGTTGTTATAATGCTTATCTCATTTCACTTTATTCCTTCTTAACGCTTTTTTCTCACTGCTTCATTCTTGCACATTGTTGCTGAGAAAAATAAATCAGGATCTAACCAGCTAGTGAAACCATGTTCAATTACAACAGGTAACTCTTGAGAATAATCAAGGGAATTAAGTAACATGGAGTGAGTCCTATTTCTGTATGGGAAATATATTGCAACTAAAGTAATTGCCAGATAACTTCTTTAAATAGCTTAATTGTGTAAATTTGTTCCCTTTGTTATAGTTCCATTTTACCTGTGAACCATGCTTTTATTTAAATGAATATAAAGAAGATAGTCGGTTATGCATAAGCCAGCAGAATTCATTGAGCAGTAAAAAAATCGAAGGACAGATAGCTGATCCAGTTTTGTCCAATAGCTGAAAAGTTCTTTACGCTCAAAACTGCACTGTTCAAAACCTCAGAATTTTATGTATTCGTGATGTAAATGCAGGGGCATAAAAAGAATCTGTGTTATATATAAAATGGAAATATTTGTTTTAACCTCCCAAGCTTAGCATTGCGTAAATAAGGTACAGAAAATGAATGATATTTCATGATAAATTCTCCCCTTACTTAACCTTCAGTATTCCAAATTAATCAGTTTAGTCACACTGATATGGCAAAAACGCCTCAGGTGCCTGTCAGAAACACCTGACAGGAAACATATCTATGAAAAAAATATACCTTGCTGATTTACTAGTCATCCAAACCTTGCCTCACATATTTCTCATTGCAGCAAGTTTCTGAAAGGATAGAAGTGATTAATCTGGCCTGTATATTATCATTATGGAAGAACTCAATGTTGAAAGTAAATTCCTTAAAATTCTTTTATTTTGGAAACACAAGTGGTTTAAACTTTTGGTTTTTTGTCAGAAGTACATAATGTTCTGTTAGGCCTTTTGTGTTATCTGAGTGATTTGATCTCATGCCAAGAATGAAAGAATCCATGGATGAAATTTTAGGAGTAACAGGTAACTATTCAGACTGGAGGTCCGAAGGGACTCTGAAAACTACCAAGTCTCCAATACTCAGAGCTTTTGAGAATTTAGTGTGTTCCTTTCAGACTTTTTCTTATGTTTTATAACTAGCTTCTGTTCTCCATGTGGAACAACTTCTTAGTGCTATGTTTTTTATTCTTTCACGTGGGACCCCCTGCAAAAGTCTACTGGACCAGCGTCATAGAATCATAGAACCCAGGTTAGAAGGGACCTCAAAAGATCTTCTGGTCCACACTTTTGTGGGAAAGGGAGCCTGGATGAGATTATTTAGCATCCTGTCCAGTCACATCTTGAAAACCTCCAGTGATGGGGACTCCTTTGCATCCGTGGGAACGTTGTTCCAATGATTGTTCTTACTGTAAAAAATTTTCTTGTATTGAGATGAAACCCCTCTCAGTGCAGCTTGTACCTGTTGCCTCTTGTCCTCTTTGTATGGCTCCTTGTGAAGAGAGAGCCTCTGTCCTCTTTGTAGCTGCCTTTTAAGTACTGGAACACTGTGATGGGGTTCCCCCTGAGCTTTCTCTTCTCCAGGGAGAGAAGACAAGAAGTATTGCAATGGTAGATAATAGTCTAATTTTGAAGAAGATGCACCCTTCAAGTCTGAAGAGACTTGAGTGTTTAATTCTATTTTCAAGTGTTGACACTTTGAGTCTTAAAATTCTATTTACATTACACTTGAGAGGGTTGTTCTGCTGGTTGTGCATATGTCCTTGAGATAGCTCTGTACCAATCAATTTAAACTAGTCTGTCTTATATATATCTCAGTAGCAATTGTACAACAGCAGTGTGTGGTCCCAGCATGTGCTATGTAAGTGTGATTGTGATCCTGGTAAACAGTGACTTAAGCCAATGCTGTTAAGTACTGACTGAATTGAACCTAGCTATATGAATACTCATATGGTCTGAGCATTTACTGAAATTCAAAGCGATATGGACTAAATACGTTTGCATTTTGGCATTTTACCTGCCTAAATTTTTTTAGGCCTTGTAGTAGAGCGTGAAATGTATTTGTATCCTGAGGCTGTTAAAATGTTTCCTTTATTAACATAATGGTCAGAAAAATTAGGGATCTAACATACAAATGATTCTTTTAAAATTATGGAATCCTGTCTAATGCAAAATGGAACTGAAAATACCTGAGGTGGTAGGACAAGTAAAAATAACATAATGAAAGTAAAGTAAGATACTATGCCAAGAAACTCTTGGAAAAGTGGGTGGTAGTATTGACTATGCTGCAGGAAACATTTTTCGCTTGAGATAGTACCACTAAATGGTGATAGAGATGAGCTTTGGTGTACAAAACTGAAATCTTAAACGTTTACTGGATATTCTCATCGTTCACACTGTGGCTGATATTTAAACTTGTCCCTACACATCTGTGTGGATACATACTTTTTTCTAAAATAATATTAGAACATAATAGTATTTCTTCATTAAAGACTATAAAATGCTTTTTAAGGGGGACTGATATTAACAGTAAAATAGCAGGCAGAGAGAGACTGTTAGTGTTTTACATGCTTAGAATTGATATTCTGAAAAAGTCCAATTAGAATTAATATTCTTCTTCTTAAGCTTTCTTCTTTGGTTCTGTGATTTTGATTGAAGTGTGGTTTTTCTTCCAAAACTGTTATTAAATATGAGTAGTTCTTACTAAATTATAAGTGACAGTATTAAAAAATAATCCAGTAAATACCAGTTTATAACTTTACTTTAGATTTACTTTATTATTGCTTTCGTATTCAGTTAGATGTTAAAATGGGTTTGTGTACTGCAGGAAATTAAAAAAAGCATGTGCTGTTTACAAACAAACCTACTCTTACTGTAGGAGCTTATTACACCAGGAAGACTAGGTATAAATAACATCTACATGTGATTTTATAGAAACATAATTTGCCCATTAACAGTTTTTTAGATTTAAAAATGTTTGTTTTGTACAAAATTTTATAGATTTAGAGGAAAAGGTTAAGTGTGGCGATGTTAATCTGGAACCTTCTGTACATGAACACGGATAAAAACATGTAAGTACGTGATAGCCCTGAAAGTTCAAGAATCAATCTTCCAGCTGCTAATTGTTGACAGGGTACTGTGTACCTTGGCTCCCTTGCAGTGTGCACCTATGTAGAGGGTTTAAGACTTTGCAAAAGAGAACTATTGGGTATGATCTAGCACTGGGCTGAATTATAGGCTTCCTTTCTGACAAAGTTCTGAGGTTTTGAGCTATGAAGCGATGATGCAAATGATCATGGTTTAAGCTCTTGGGGAAAAATATGAGCAGACAGCAAGAATATAAAAAATGTACCTAGCAGATTTGCTCCTTTGTTCATACTTGAATTCTGGATTGCATGGATCACAGCCTTTAACAGTTGCAGTTACAGCCTGTCTGAATTAGCACTCTGTACTTTTTTAAAAGAAGAAGAATGTCCTGCTGTCCCTACCCTTCTTTTTATTGGAATTGCATTGCAATCCCTGTTTTAAAGTGTTTAAATTCTTACTGAAAATGAAAAATACAGTGACTTTTGTAGTGTTAGTTAATAAGTGTATTAAAATATTTTTTTGGAAATGTGATGGGTAGTTTGTTCATTGATAAGTATACCGGAGCTAAAATCAATATTTGAGTTGATTTTTCTTTTATATGCTAGTTGGTACTTGCTGTTATTCAAGTCATGTAGAGCTGTTTTAATGACATTGTTGGGGTTAAATTGTTGGAGTTCTCAAATGCAGAAATAGCTTCCAGCAGGAAAAAAAAAATGTTTTCTCACGCCAAAGTGTGTTCTAACTAGCTTTAGTTTCTTAGATCAAGTTTAAAGGTTATATTTAGTGGTTTGAGTGTTATATGAGCTTTGCTTGTGTGGTCCTGGCAGGACAGTGCTAAGTCAGAACCTGTGCAAGCAGTCATCTGTGGGACAAGCAGTGTGCAGTGGTGACACCAGTTGAACATGAAGCAGTGCAGAAGGCTTCTTTTAAGTGCTGTGTACACAGCGGTGTATTAAACTAGGGTTGGTCATTTTGTGCTGAAGTGAACCAGAGGTACTTTTGCAATCCGCTATAACTTATAAATAGTTGAAAATATCAGTCACGTGGTGAAAGATTATACTAAAACTGTCTGTAGGCCAACAGCAGCACTCTTATGAATGAAATTTTGTTCACCCTGTGACTCTGTTCTGTGTTTTATCTTTCTCATTGAACTAAACACTATTGCAAACAGGATAGGGTTTTTCTGGCTTTTTCCTATTTCCACATTATCTCCTATTTTCCTACGTTGTATTTTGTATTTAAATACTTTGTGAATGGGTCTCTATCTGAATGAGGAGTTTTTATTTCATGTTTTGAATCTTTGGGTTGATAAGGCGGTTTTGCAAGATCAAAATGAGTAGAATATAATTATATTTGGAATTTAAGAAGACAGGTTTTTGTTTTAGAAAGAGAGTGAGGTAAATATGACAATACCCAATGAAGGCAGTAATAAAGGAAAAGCAGTTAGATTCCTGCAGGCATTATCAATAAATGAAAAAGAGACTGTTATAACTAGAATTTTTGAATAAATGGTGATTTGAATTTTTAATCAGTTTTCTGTAGGTGGAAATGAACTATTTTAGTAATGAAGAGATTAGCAATTATTAATTCAAGATATAGTACGAAGACACAATAAATTGGAGATATTGTAAGATCACATTTTATTGTGTTCCTTTCCAGCTTCACAGATTTTTGGGTAGTACAGATTGCTATATTGAATGATTTTAAAGATACTGTAGGATATTTTAATAAACTTTGATGTTATTGTAAATTAATATTTAATTAAAATCTAAAGATATTCAATAAAAAACTCTTTTAATCAACAGCTCAGTCAGCAGAGCTATTTTGCTTTAAAAGAATCTTTGAAGAAATTTCAGTTGAGCTCTTCCAGAAAGTCCAAGAGGAAATATATTTATGGGTATAACATGCTCAACTTTATCAGAAATATTTAAGTTTATGTCTTGATCCAGAATCATTCTTACTGCCTGGAATTTTTACAAATGACAAAGCATGAGCTTGGAAAAACTTTATAGCAAAAATTTAGGAGACACATGGCTTAAGGTGACTTTTATAGTGTTTAATAGGATTATGTTGATTAAGTATTCTGTTTCATTATTTGGCACCCTTTAGAAAGCATGCTATCCCAGGATGTTTTGCAAAGCCACAACTGACAAAGAGGCCAAAAGCATTAGAATATGCACTGCAGGCCTTCTTGCAACAGCTGTTGTGGTTTGCAAAGGTGATGTAGAAGAAGTACTGCCTCAACTTGGCGCACTGGATGCAATTAGTTCAGAGGGAGGAGTGGGCTGGTTTTTGTGCAGCAGGCATGCTTGGCACAGTTAGGCTGGTGGTACGTTGTACAAAGTAATCACAGAGCACTGTAGCTGAAGCTGCTTCTCTTTGTGAGGAAGTAAACGTAGCAGAGTGGGAACAGTTGGCTAAAAAAATCCATTTGACCTTCTACTTCAGCACCAAAAAAAGGTTGAAAAAATTAATGTAGTGACAAGCACATATATAAAAATGTAGGCAAGCTATCCCAAGTGCTTACTGTCTTATCACAAGTAGGTAATAAGTGAATCAGTTTTATTTACTTATAAGTATTTCTGGGCCACTGTTGTAAATCCACGCATGTGCTATCCAAGTCCAGAATGGATTTTTTCTGTCACCTTGTTTTCCTTTTTCAAACAGCCAATTAACATCTCCTTGGGATAGTTATGCCTATGCTGTATAGTTGTAGAAATAAAGAATTATCTATCCCTTAAAAATGTTGAACTTTGAAAGTGCTACACAGTTGATTTTGAGAATTGGGGGTGGTGGAGGAGTCCATATACTGGTATTCAGGTATCAAAAAATAATTTAAAGTGGATGTATAATGATGTTAATGATGTAAGAAATCTGAGTGTCCCTGTAATTTCAAGCCGACATCAATCTAGCCAGCAGTCAAGAGAAATATGATTTCAGACAGTCAGGAATGGGGCATAAAGTGTAGTTAATCTTTAACCATTTTACTTTTTCTTCCTGTATTGTTATACATAATATTTATACCTAATAATCTGTAATTCTTTGCCATTTTGTAGTCACAAAATACTTTCTAAACATCTCAGAAGAGCACAGTATGTTTTAATGAATTTGGAGTACTCCAGTTGTAATTTCAGCATTTGCACATGTCGTATAACTTTTTGTTTCTAGCTTAATTAACTGGAATTCTGAATGGTGTGCCTACTTGTGCATGAGTGGGCACAGTTTGAGGCTGGGCGTACCTCTGTGTTCACTCTCACTCTACAATTATTTGTTGATGCACTCCTCTGCTACTTTAATAGTCAGAAGTTATTTCCACTGACACAAAACAAGCTCTCTATATGAGCATTTTTAATGAAGGCCAATGCAATTTAAATTTGTAATTATAATTTCATTGATCTATACACCTATCAATATTTGGCACACAAAATAGCTATGTCAAAAAAAGCGCTAATATCCTGTGTGTTAGGCATCATGATGTAGATATAATGAGGCATCATGATGCAGCCCCTTCTAAGGAGGCAAAGCCATTCCAGCTGATGCTTTAAGCTTACAAGACACTTCTGCTGCAAAGGAAGTCTCTAAAGAAAGATAAAGTATCCCAGAATGATCTTTTGGACACAAAATTGTATGTTCACCTCTAAAATTGTCAGTTTTCTGAGGACAATAGTTTCTTCTTGCCGTCTCACCCAGTTAGCAGTGAAGACTTGGGGAGTGTGGGCATCAGGAAGTCTGAATATCTCCACAGCCCGGGTTTGTCACAGGCCCTGATTATTCCTCTAGTACTGCATGTTACTGGCTGTGTTTCTTTTTATCCTGCCACACATCTAGGGAGGTTGTACCAAATAAAATACTGGAAAATATGACAAAGAATAGAATTAAAGGATCCATGGATAAATATGCAGTATTGGGCTAGCTCTGTACAGCTGCTGAAAACAGATGGCTTATCTTGTAAGTTTACTGGAGCCCTTTACCCACCTGCTTCATGACTCCTTCAGAAGCAATCTGACTGAAACAGTATGCCAAAGTCACTTTTGGCAGGTGCCCTCACTAAATCAATAAAACTATGTGTCATAAGAAAAAAAAAAAGTGCCTCATGTAAAGAGTATTACACAAGATAGAAGTAACTGGTCTGTTTTCATCATTATTGTAATTTTATTTTAGAGTTTGTAGAGGTAATCATTGGAGCCCTCAGTGAATCCATGCTGTTCAGCATACTCTGAAGTAATGCAAAGGAGGGTTTACTAGTTAAGTGATAAAATTTGGTTGTGATAGTAAGTTATTTAGAGTGGTAATGCGAAGGGCCAGTTATGAAAAGTTGTAGAAAGACTACAAAGCTCAGTAACTGGACATTAACATAGCATGGGAAATGTATGTAAGTGGTAATGAAAGCATACACCAAAAATAGGACCAGAGTTTTATTCTCTTATTCATATGACAAATTATTTACATTTATTGAAAGTTGAGTTTACTTAGTGTTTTAATGTGCAAATAGAGGATGGCAGAATTTGTACCTTAGTTTTAAAATTTCATTCCACAGTCTTTCTCATGCCACTGAGCAATTACTAAATGTTCATGTAAGAAACAGCTCAATAGTGTAAGTAGTGGCTTTCTTGCAGTCCTGGAGCCTGAGAACTTGCACATTTGATAGTAATTCTTGCATTTACTTAAAAAGATATTGTAATTTAAGCGCAGAACCCAATTATCTAACTTTATCACCTGTATACATTTTGGACATTACATACACACAAGGCAACATTTCAAATTCCGGACCAGATTTGGAATAGTTAAATCAGCATGTCCTTAGGCAATACTATTGTGGCTACTTCCTGTTTTCAAATGTTTTACGTTAATAAAAAGGAATGTTAACTTGAGTAGGTTATTGAGTCTTGTATTCACCAAAGACACCTGGAACACTTTTTTACTACAAATATTAAAAAAAAAAAGAAAAAAAAAAGAAAAAAGAAAAATCTTTGTAGGTCCAGTACAGAAATCCTACATTTTGCCTGTTTGGAAACTGATTAGAAGTGGCATTTCAATTAGCTGACATTTTGTTAAGTAGTAGTAATCAAATGTGATGATAGATGAACTTGATGGGAGATTCTCGATGTGCAGTCTTTGTAGACTTACTTCCATGCCATGCAACATAATACTCTGCGAGCTATTGTTTGTACTTGAGTCCGTTACAACTAAGTGGTCTCTTTATCCTGCTCAACTTTAAATCTACCTTGGCAGGTAGTTCAAGGCCTTCTACGAAGCATACAAAAATTTCTCATGCAAATCCTGAAGTTTGGTTGTTTTGTTTTTGGTTTTTTTTTTTTTGTTTTGTTTTGGTTTGGTTTTTTTTGATGAGACATGAGTGCAGAGACAGCAACAGCTCCTAGTTTGTTGTACCAAAGGCAGTGGGAGAAGATGTGACTTAAGTCCTGAGCCCAAAGACGAAATTCTTGTTACCTAAAAACAGGGGGTCAGTGGTTGCATTATCTGTGAGCTTCCAGAGATTGCTTTCTGTCCGAATAGCTCATTTTGAACTGGAGTGGGAGAAAGAATTACACAGAATGTAAGGGACTTCAGCAAGGTCAAAAATAAGCAGGAGAGTTGAGAAAATGGATTGAAGAACTTTGTAAATCTCACGCTTTAAATCTTTCTGTCAGTTTAATTGCTTGCAATAAGTTGAGAATTTGTATTTTTATAGTAGCAATTTTTACAGTTAGTTATGGAGCTAACTGTGGGTGGAAGAGATAAACTTGGAGTTGAAATGCTGAAATCCCTTGTACAAGAAGTGCATATAGCTCTGAACCTTTTTCAGAGTAGATGTCTATCGCTAGTATCTTCTTTCTTCAGTTAAAATGCAAAATTATGTATGAGGAATATTATTTTTATTACAGCAGATTTTCATAAATCCTAACAGTCAGGTGCAAATGGGAGCAAAATCAAAACAGTACTTGTTCCACAGTCTCTGGTTAGCTAGAAGGCGTTGTTGTCTCAGAAAAGTAACCTCTATTTTTCTCAATATAGACTTCTTTGATAAAATACAGAACTGTCCTACTAATAAAAGGAATTTCTGAAAATTTAATCTCAGAAAAAATACAGTGGATTTTAAAATAATTTCCAACTTCCTTTCAAAGACCCTGATGTGAACTGCAGGTGGATTGCCATAGATTTTTTTTTTAGATAACTATTCTATGTCTATAGTTTTTTCATATTTTTTTTTTTTAGATTATGCCATCTAAATAACTGGGAAAATCCTGTTAATAGGGTTTTCTTTCAAGGCTGAAGAGGAATAAAATCCTCCCCATAGCAGGTTCTCTGGTCTGATCAGAGGCACCGCACTTGGCTGATGGGCTCAGCGGTGATGTGTGGTCGGTCTGTTGCAGAGTCAGTAGCTCTTGGGCTCTTCTCGCAATAGTTTCTCCTGCTGCCCTTCTGCTGCCAAAGCCATGACAATTATGCCTAATACATTTTACCCTTCTCCTCAGCAACACACATATTTAAGAACTGTCATTTAACTATGCGTTCATTACAAGCTCTGCTTTTAGCATCACCAAATCCTTAATAGACACATCTTATAAACTCTGCCCTTCTTACCAGAGAAAAGGAATGGATGTAGTAGCCGTGTCTACATTTGCTTAGTGAAACTCAACCCTTCACCCCTGCAAAACACCAAAACCAGAAGTATTACAATGGTTTCAACATCTATATACATTGTGATCTCCCCGTCTTGTCACTGTGGATCAGGATATAGCTCCCGGTCCAGGTTCAACATTTCAATGACTTCCGCCCCTTGTCTCTACAAATGTGCATCCCTACCATCATAGCTGTTTGAATGTTGAATCTGTCATGGCTTCCAAACTTTGTCCCTCTGAGGGGGCGTCTCCTTTGTGGAAACAACAGGATTGACCCATTGCTCCACATGTCCCTACATCAGCTCATCCCAAAGGCTTTTTCCCCTGCAGAAGGCAGCATTTTGAGAAGTGTCATAGGCCCATACTCCCCAGAACTCTGCTCTCTGGAGCCATCAGTGCTATCTCCCCAGCTCCAGTTTCCCTCCATCACTGTAGCCGTTTGTGGAGGGTTGACCTTGGCTGGCCACCAGGTAGCCACCAAGCTGCTCTATCACTCTCCTCCTCAACAGGATGGGGGGAGAAAATTCAACAAAAAGCTCATGGGTCAGAATAAGGACAGGAAAGTCACTTATCAGTTACCATCACAGGAAAAACAGACTTGACTTGGGGATATTTATTGAATTTATTGTCGATCAAACAGCAGGATAATGAGAAATAAGGGCAATTGTAAAAAACCACCTTCACCAACTCCTCCTGTCTTCCCAAGCTCAACTTCACATACAGAGGTGTCTCTCTGGCACAGTTGCTGCCTCATTTAGATAATTTCACTCTTCTGAGTGAAGGACTGTAACTGGAGTGGTCTCATCGGTCTGTGTTGTTAACTCACCATCAGGCTCCTCTGTTGTCCTATTCCAGATGTTGGGGTGCCCCTCTGGGGCAGTCGCTCTCCACTCTCTGGCAGCACCCTCCCTCCCTCTGCAGCCTGGGCATCTCTGGGAGCAGCTTCCCGTGCAGGCACCTTGGCACTGCTGGCTGCTGGTCCCCTTCCCAGCTGAGCACTTGCTAGTGCCCTGCTGCTCCAACAGAGACTGTTGGCTGGACTCCTCAGCTCTGATAGGTGATCCTGGTTTTCCAGTAGTGATGATCCAGGCTCCAGGCCACCACCAGGGCATGGGCTTGAAGCAGGACTGTAGTGGTTTTGAACACTGGCTAGCAGTCCAAACGCCACACAGCTGCTTGCTCACCCTCTCCCATCCTGGGGATGGGGGAGAAAATTAAAGGAGCAATGGGAAAAGAGACTCATGGGTTGAGATAAGAACAATTTTATAACTAAACTACAATAAAATTGGAAAAATATTTATTATAATAATAAGGATAATAATAATAGTAATATGTACAAATA
>NW_010144369.1:0-325 GCF_000699245.1 Pterocles gutturalis
CCTGGGAAAAGAAAGTCGACAGGAAATCCAACCAAAACAAAAATAAATGTCCCCCCCCTCCCACCCAAGCCTGGTTTTTTCTCGACGGCGTTTCTCCATCTGACAAAAGCCTTTGGTTTTCTGTCATTCTTTTCATTTCCTTGATGGCTTCCCCAATTGTCAAGCCTTCAAGAAAATGCACTTTAGCTCTTTGTCCCCAAATGTAATTTGATAAACTCTTTGCAGAAAACATGCGGGTTTCGGAGGCTTTTCAGAAAAAAAAAAAAAAAGGGGGGGGGGGGGAAAAAAAAAAAAAAAAAAAAAAGGAAAAAAAAAAAAAAAAAGG
>NW_010144369.1:397-2520 GCF_000699245.1 Pterocles gutturalis
GAAAAAAAAGGAAAAATGAAAAAAGAAGGAAAAAAGGAGAAAAAAGAAGGAAAAAAGGAGAAAGAAGAAGGAAAAAAGGAGAAAAAAGAAGGAAAAAAGAAAAAAGAAGGAAAAAGGAAAAAAGAAGGGAGAAGGGAGAAAAAAAGAAGGAAAAAAGAAGAAAAAAGGAGATAGAATGAAAAAATAAAGAAGAAAAAAGAAGGAAAAAAGAAAAAAGAAAAAATGAAAAAAATAGGGGGAAAAAGGATTGGGGAAAAAAAAAAAAAAGAAAAAGAGAAATACCCTCTGAGCTGCTCCTGCAAGAGGTGTGAGTTGGGGAGATGATATTTAGGAGCTCATTTGAGCATTTTAAATAAAAATAAGGGTTATTGTGGTGGGGTGATGGAGGAGAAGGAGAAGCGGGCCAGAGGGGTCTGGCCGGCGCGGGAGGCAGCCGGGGGGCTTGGGGGGAGCGGGGAGGAAGCTTTACGTTGTCATCGTCCCGAAATGCTTATGAATCCTCATTTTCAAGCAGCACCCTGTGGGCGGGGACCACCCCAGCTTTCACGCTATAAAATGCTCCGGATTGCCCTGGCGTGGGGAGCCGGCCGCGGGACCTCCGCCTTCGGGGGGGCTGAAGTCAACTTGGGGCTTCGAGGTTTGGTAAGTGGCAAAAAAAAAAAAAAAAAAAAAATTCTCTGAGGATCCTTAAAATTTTGTAGTGAATATATCTTTGGTGAAAAATCTGTTTGGTTTTCAGTGCTGGGGGAGCTGCGCCCAATGGTTGGGGAATTATCTGTTCCCCTTCCTTCGCTCTCGTGGGTTTTTATTCGACCGCTTCTGCCCAAGGGGTTTGTTGTTGTTTTCTTTCATCTGAAGGGTGAAAAAGCCAGTGATGACAACTTGGAAATTTCATTGCAGAAAAGACACTTTAGAAAAAAAAAAAAAAAAAAAAAAAAGGCAAACCAAAACTCCGCACCAGAATCAGGGGGGCCTATTCCCAGCTGGGGGAAGTGGTGTAACTCCTGCGCAAGGTGGCTGCTGGGCACCAGCTGCTGGGGACCCCCCCAAGGACTCCGGCATGCTTTGGGGGGAAAAAAAAAAAAATAGCAAAAGTGATCAAGAAGCAAAATTCAATTGGAGATTTGGTTGCAAAAAAAATTGCATTGAGGGTTTAGTTGCAAAAAAATGATGTTGGAGGTTTGGTTGCAAAAATTAAATATCAGATTTTTTTGGGGTTTTTTTTCTCCCTCCCTCTCATTAATAGCCTGGCAGGGACAGTGGTTGAATTACCAAGGAGCTGGGGATGGGATTTATCGGAATAAAGCTTCCAGACGTCCTGCAGCGCCCGTGGGAGCGGCCCCCGTGCATCGTTCTTCGTGCAGGTGGTTAGAAAGTAGGTTGTGATCCGTCTCTGAAAAGTCATGAAATCAGCTATAGAAGTGGTGTCGGAGGAGAGAATATTAATGCCCACTAGAAAAAAATCACCATCAGACAGAAAAAAAGGAGTAATGTTCATAGCAGATCGTTAGCAGGGAGTTCTGGCTCAAAAATTAAAGTTATTTGGGCAAAGTTGGTTTATTTTTGATTTTTTTTTTGAACCAAATAGAAATACCATCATGGGATGGGAATGGGACGTGAAAATCCAGAATTGCACTTGTGCATTTCCAGTTCCTCCCAGTTCCCCTTTCGGTGGGTTTTGCCTGTAGCTGGCTGAGAGACGGACGGAAATGATTGTATTAAAAAAAAAAAAAAAAAAAAAAAAAAAAAAGAGGGGACGTGGGCAAGCATTCAACAGGGAGAAAAATAAAATTTCAGAAGCTACTGCTCCCCTTAAGAAAAAAAAATTAAAATATTACCTCCAGGATTATTTCAGGGCATCCACTCCATCCCTGCGGCCCAGAGGGATGCAGCTCGCTCTGCTGGGGCCAGCGGTGAAAGAGGGGAAGGAAAATTCCCTGGGGGGCAGGTTATGAGGTTATGTGTGCAGGGAGAAAATCAAACACCTTTTTTTTTTTATCCTCCCATAACGGAGGAGCCGGGGATGACAACCCCCCGTTCCCCAAAAATGAGGATAACCGAGGAAGGCAGCGTTGGGTTTCACCGACGGGACTCTCTGCTGCTCTCTCCAGCCGGAATTTCAC
>NW_010144369.1:2819-3176 GCF_000699245.1 Pterocles gutturalis
CTCAGCTGCATCCCAGGGCGATGCGTCCCCCCGTTCCGGTGGGAGCAGCATCCGCCACCCAAACCCTCCTCGGGGCTGGTTTTATCCAACCTGCTGGGTGAGGATGCCATCGTCCCCCTCCTCCCCTGTTGCCTTTTTAACCCCGTTTATAATTTTGTGGGTTTTTGGCTTTATTTGCGGATGGTGATAAAAATAATCCAGATTCTGGTAAAAGTTGGGGTGAAGCTGGGAGCATCCCAGCAAAGCCGTGGCTGCACCCTGGGGACATGGTCTCAGCTCTGCCATTGACCTCGGAAAAATTGTTTTCCCTCTGGATGCTCATGGGTGTCTCTCCAGGGGGGAGAATACTAAAAAAAA
>NW_010144370.1:0-659 GCF_000699245.1 Pterocles gutturalis
GAGGTCCCTGTGTCCCCTTACCCCAGTGACAGGCCCAAGGGAGGTCCCTGTGTCCCCTTACCCCAATGACAGGCCCAAAGTGGCGCCCTGCAGCCCTGGTGACAGACCCTTAGGCTTGGGGTGAACGCGCGTTGTCCTGGGCTTTCCTCCTCCACAGAGCGCCGGCAGCCGTGGGGAACAAGCCCGGCAGCTGGTCATCGACCTGGAGACTCGAGGGAAACGGGCTTTTCCCCTGTTCCTCTCCATCCTGCGGGACACCGGGCAGGGCGAGCTCGCGGACATGCTGACGGAGGAGTGCCAACGCCCCGCCGCAGCTGGTAGACCTGAGGCCTGTCGAGCTGGACTTAGGTGGAAAAAAGCAGAATAAAAGTGAGTGCTGAGGGTGAAGGTGTTTTCTGGGCGAGCAGCAGCCTGGGCGTGACAGGATCCCTCTCCCAGTCTGTGCAGTCTGATTTTTATTATCCTGGAGCGTGGCTCCTAGAAGTGGCTACGCAGAGCTGTTGGGAGAATGTTGTGCTTTCCAGTAGCGGAAGGTTTTAAGCTCAGGTTGTGTGCCCACGGTGTTAGGAGCTTCCTTGCCTCTTGAACCTTGAAAAAGGGAACCTAGAGGTAATGTTGCACCAAGCCCTCGCAGCAGGGTGGCTGCGGCAGGGGGGCGG
>NW_010144370.1:690-4998 GCF_000699245.1 Pterocles gutturalis
TCCTTCTGAGGACCCCGGGTTGGTTGTTTGTAGCAAGAAATCAGAAGCGGAAGAAGGTGAGACCTGACTGTCCTGTGTCGTTACAGATGTGAACTTTCCGGAGTGTTTGTCCATCCCTGTCCAAGCTGAGAGCGAAAGATCTCGGACACCTCCCTTACCAGCCTGGGGTAAGCCAGGTCCCAGGCTCAGCAGCCGGGTGCTCGTTTCCAGCCTGTGTTTGGGCTGGGAAGGGGGAATTCGTACCTGTTGCTGATGCGTCGTGGGTGACAGGAAAGGATTGACATTAATTCTAGGAGGAAGGTATATTCTGTCTCATCATGGAGGGCGGGGAGCTAAATGCTGTGTCTGTGTTGTGTGTTGTAGGTCCACCCATTGACAAGAGGACCCGGGATCTGGTTAGTATCTGGTGAGGCCAAAAGCGTTCACTGTTAAGCAAAAGCTCCGTGCCTTGGGGGTGGCTGGCAGAAAATAGCCCTGGGACAGCCAGTTCTTGCTGTGTGTTACCTGAGCCATCGCTCTGAGGCTGACGCTGCTGTAATGGGGCCGGTCGGCTCAGAGCGGGTCAGTCTTTAGCCAGCTCCTCCCTAAGATTACTGCCGCTATAACACAAATAACATCACAGAGCTAAACCTTGCACTTGAACGGTTCCCAGCAAGGCAGCCGGTCATTTCCGAAGGCACTGAGTCGTGTGTTGTCTGCAAGGCGATGTTTAGACTTTGTAATTGCAGCGTTGAGAGGCAGGTGCCAGGAGAACAGTCATTAACACGTGCAGCGTGCTTTGGTGCGTTGGGAAACGCGCAGGGAAGCGAGAATTGTCAGAAGGCAACTCCAGGTGTATTCCCAGCCCGCAGCCTGTGGGAATCTGATGCGGAGCGAATGGCTTGGTTGTGTATACGTGAGGCTTGTGGCCGGGTTGGTGCAAGTGTTTGGGTAGCCCTCGTAAAAATCCTGTGGTGTTGTCATCAATGGTAAAACTGAGTCTCCAGGAGATTTATCTACTCATTCTCTGGGTCCCTTGCGTAGGTGCTCATGGTGAGGTTTGATGGCAATGCCTGAAAAAATTCCCGAAAACTTCAACTTGCCATCAGAGATGCTGCAGGTAAAGAAGCAGCCAGTTTTCTGCCAAGGTGGTCTCTGATTTAGCAGGTTTTGTGTTCCCTGGCTGCTGATAACGATGTGTGTGTTAAGGATGAAAGCTCTTATCTATCCCTAGCCCTGGAGAAATGAGAAAAGCTTGTGAAATGAGCTCCTGTAAGGACTCCTGTTCCTCGCTGGTGTTGCATCCTGCTGGATTAGCCGGTGAGCTCTCTGAATAAGCGGGTTTTTAATTGCAACGCGTGCCTGCCAGGTTTACGAGCTGAAAGCGGACCCGTGCGGACACTGCCTGATCCTCAACAACGTCAACTTCAGCAGAGACTCAAATCTGTCGACTCGAGATGGCTCCAACGTGGACTGCGAGAAGCTGGAGAAGCGCTTCAAGGCCTTGCGCTTTGATGTCCTGACTCGGCGGGATCTCAAAGCTCAGGTGAGGCCGGCCATGTCCAGCTGACATGAAGGACCAGAGACGAGCCCCCCAAAAGCAACAGGAGCATGTTACGGGACGTAACCCTGCATTGGCAGCACGCTGAAAGCCCCTGCCTGCGCTGCACAAAGAAATAATCAACCGCTCACATCCTTTTATTTATTTATTTGATTTAATATTTTAATTTATTTGATTTACCGTGATGTTTTCTCTGCAGGAAATGGTTTCAGAGCTGCAGAAGCTGGCGCGGCAGGACCACAGCGCCTTGGACTGCTGCGTCGTGGTCATCCTTTCCCATGGCTGTCAGGTGGGTTCGTTGGTCTCTCCCGTTGCTCGTTAGCCAGGCTGCCCGCGGGGAAAGGGGTCCATGCCCTGCGGTCTCGTGTGGGGCGGGGGGAAAGCGAGATTCACTGTCGTGAGCGATCTGAGGGCTGATCTGCTGTCACGGTGTGTTGCACGGAGTGACGCGCTCGTATCTGGGTTGAAGAAAATGGGAATTTCTCCAGCGTAGGCTGATCCAGGATGAGATCCATTTTGGAAGCAGGGGTATATAATTCGGAACCGAACGATGGGCAGAGAGTGAAGGGAGGTTGCACTAACCCTCATCCTGTGGTCGCTGAGTCCTTCCTGTTTCTCCGGCGCTGATGGGGGAGACGGTATGAGCAGTAAAGCTTGTTTAGTGCCAGGCAGAGGCCTCGAAGGATGGCAGGAGAGCAGTTGTTAGGAAATCGGTGTGTGCTACGTGCCTGCTGTCCCAGAGGATGCAGAGCCCTGTGGCTGGAGGAGGTGGAACAGGAGCAGGAGGAGTTGGATCTCTGGGTTTAGTGCATTTCAAATGACTCCTGGGCGTCCCTGATGCAGTGCGTGCATTTGCACAAACACAAGTGAGATTTGTCCTGGTAACTTTAGGCTCCAAAGCACCCGTTTGGAGACGGGCGCCCTTGGAACCTCACCTTCTGCTTGACTAGCTCCTGGATTTTCCTCTTGCAGACGAGCCATATTCAGTTCCCTGGAGGCATTTACGGAACGGATGGAAAACCCATTCCCATAGAAAAGATTGTGAACTATTTCAATGGGTCCCAGTGCCCGACTCTGAGAGGGAAACCCAAACTCTTCTTCATCCAGGCCTGTGGTGGAGGTGAATGTTTGAGCTCCCGAAGCATCAGCTGTTGGGCATAAGCAGGTTCAGAGACATAGTTAGGCTTGGGCTTTGTGTTCCTTTCGTGTTCATCGCCTGTTTCTCCGCCTGTCTTCTCTTCCTCTCGGCCACACCTTCTCACTGCTGCGCGGGTTGAGACGAGGGCTCGGCCGCCAGCCTCTCGTAGGAGGGCAGAACCCATCGGCATGTGCTGGAATGGTTTTACCGCGCGGCAGGGCTGCGGGCTGGAAGGAGGGGACCCTGAGTGGCTGCTCCAGGTCTTCAGCCACGAGGTTAGAAGGGAAGCACGGACCAAGGCTTTTGTGGGAATCACCGACAGCTCCGGCTCAGCCAAAGGGCCCAAAAGCTTTTTTTTTTTTTTTGTTGGCAGGCCTTTATTTCTCTTTTTTTTTTAATTTTTTTTTTTTAAATCTTTTCCTAATGGAGGATGTACGATCATTGAGTGCATGGGTCAGATGAACATCAAGGAGTGTCTTGTTGCTGTTTTTTGCAGAACAAAGAGATCGAGGCTTTGTAGTGGAGTCCGATTCGCCTGGAGACGAAGCTCCTGGCGGTTCCTTGGAGTCGGATGCGACTCCTTTTCAGACTCCATCAGGTAACACAGACGAGCTGGACGCCGTAGCCAGTTTGCCCACACCCGGTGACATCCTGGTCTCCTACTCAACTTTTCCAGGTGAGACAGCCTGGTCAAATCCTTTGCTGGGTATGGGGGAATTAGCAAAAAAAGCCGGAGCTCCGTGGACAGTCAGGGGCAGTTGGGGGCAACCAGCTCTGTTGGAGGCAGCGTCCAGTAACTCAGTGGGACAAGACCAGCAGACTGGCTTTAGCAGGGATTTTTCTCATTCTTTCTTTAAAGGTTTTGTCTCCTGGAGAGAGACGTCGAGTGGCTCGTGGTACGTGGAAATGCTGGACAGCGTGCTGGGGCAATACGCCTGTTCAGAAGACGTAAAAATGCTACTGAGGGTAAGTAAGTTTGGGGTTTTTTTTAGATTTTTCTGCTTTGTGTAATCCTAAAAGTGATGAATTAAATAATCAGAGGTACCATCAGTCAGGGCATGGAGGCTTACACTTAAAAAAGATTAGGATATTGAGTGTTCAGTTTAATTGGCTAATTGGAGGTACTGTGGAGAAATCTAATTATTAAGAACGTGTCTGCCAAAAATCTCTTTAAGGTTTCTCTAATGAGAAATAGTCCTGAAAACACAGGCTTTCATATTTGCCAAGGAAAGTGTTAAAAAAAATTGCCTTAGACCAAAATGTAACTCATCACATCTTCAACATGCAGGGAATGTGGAATCAGTGTGGCTAATAAACATTTTAGTTTGCCCTGTTGTCTAGAGGAGGTTGCCAATGTTGGGGACAAGCGTAGGTACCTCGAGAAACTTTGACTCTTCTCCGTGGGTAGCAAAAAAGTTGTTTAGTGGCAGCAGGGGAGAGAGGACCTGCTTTTTCTTTTTTCTTTTTTTTTTTTTTTGTTTTGTTGTTGATTTCCTGGTGTCACAGCACTGCTTTGGCATGTGGTGGCCCAGTGAGACCCTCTCTCCAGAAGGGAGGTGACCTTGGAGAGATGACAGACTGGAACAGAGTGGGTGGAAGGGGAATTATTTGCTTTTAAGTTAAACACCTG
>NW_010144370.1:5027-5550 GCF_000699245.1 Pterocles gutturalis
TGGAGAAGCACCTGGTGGCGGCAGCAGCAGAGGGTATGGCCAGGGTTTCTTTAATGGCCCTTTTCCCTCGTGTCCCCTTTGTTTTTGCTGGTGAAAATGTCTCATTTTAGGAGCCCTGCCTGCTCTCCTGTCCCTCGGTCCCATTCCCATCCTTTCCCCCTGCTCACCCGCTCTCCTGTTCGCAGGTGGCAAACGCCGTCTCCGCCAAGGGCAGGTACAAGCAGATCCCAGGCTGTTTCAACTTTTTGCGTAAAAAATTCTTCTTCGTGTGCAAGTGACGTGCGGGCTCTGAGATCCCCACCGAGTGTGAGAGTTACCTCCCTGCGGCCAGCTGAAATCTGCACACGCCGTGACTTGGGCACCGATGCTCCCGGGGACTTTTGCCTGTTTGTGGAGCTGTTTGTCTGTAGAAAGGCGATCGGTGAATGCTGTGAAATGGAGATTAGAGATGGGGGCTGTGCTGGTGGGATGGAGCAGGGCTGAGTGAAGGAAACCCTTTTGCCAGAGCACACACCAGCCCCGA
>NW_010144370.1:5564-5921 GCF_000699245.1 Pterocles gutturalis
TAGCTCACAGCGACATGGCTGTGATCCGCCTCTGAGTGTTGGGGTTTTTTGGGGGGTTGGTGTTTTTGGTTTTGGTGGGGTTTTTTTTTGTGATCATGATGTTTGTGTCCTTTGCTGCCTGGATAACCAATTGCTGGAATCAGGGTCTGGTATTTAAGTGGAATGGAATGATTTTTGCAACTGATGGTTCTCATTTTCAATAAAACACAAAGGAAAAAAAAAAAAAAGTGGTATTCCCTTATTTATTCTGTCTCATGACTGCCCTTTTAGCATCTCCCAAAGGCTTCTCTGAAATGGGAAGAGCAAGAAAAACCTCTTTATGGGGGGGGAAGTACATTGTTTATTGGGGGTAAATCG
>NW_010144371.1:0-1185 GCF_000699245.1 Pterocles gutturalis
CGCATGCACATATGTGCCGTGACCTGGGGACGTCCGCGCGTCCTGGGCTTTTGGGGTGCCATGGGGGGTCTGCGGCATGCACAACTCTGGGGTCCACGTGCATCCGGGGGAGCCAGGATGTGCCTCCGCATCCTATCTGGGACGGCAGGAAACACCTTGGCGGAGCGGAGATTCTCCCTTCCTGCAGGAGCACCGTGGGCTGGGCTGGGAGGAAACTCCGCCGTGGGGCTGAGAGCAAACTCCGCCGTGGGGCTGAGAGCAGGAGCGCTGGAGGGAGGGAGGGATGGATGGAGGGATGGATGGACAGATGGTTGAATAGATGGATGGATGGACGGATGGTTGAATGGATGGATGGACGGATGGACGGATGGATGGATGGATGGTTGAATGGATGGATGGTTGAATAGATGGATGGATGGACGGATGGATGGATGGTTGATGGATGGATGGTTGATAAGACAGATGGATGGATCGATGGATGGATTGACAGATGGACGGACATCACCCTGGCCTGGGGGGCTCACTGGTGCACACACTACCCTGGCCAGGTGTGGGGGGGATGAGCTCAGACAGGGCAGAGCAGCCAGTGCAGGGACGCCCCTATGTCCCCCTCCAGGAGCAGGCTCCTGCCTCACCCAGGCAGCAGCTCTGTCCCACCTGACAATTGTCCCACCATTGGGTCACAGTCACTCTGAGGAGCCAAACTGGGGAGCCGTGGGAGGGACAGACCCTTCCAGCCACTGCAGGACCTGTGAGGTTCTTCTCCCCATCAGTGGACGGCTTCCCCGCATAAAAAAAAAGTCCCACCTCCTGCGTACCCCCCCTCTGCCCGCCCCGGGATGTCTTCCTGCCGCTTCCCACACCGGCGCTGCCATCTCAGGGCTCAAACCTTTGGCCTGGTTTGGATCACGAGATGTTTAGTTGCAATGGGTGTTTTTTAGCTCCTGGAGGAAAACTTCCCGGATTTCCTTCGCGAGCCCGGAGAGCCGAGAACGCGCTGTTCCCGTGCCGCTGACACCTTCCCCAGCCCCACGGCTCCGGGTGTTTCTCAGCCCCGCAGTGTTCACACCAGCTGTCAGAGCCGGCGCTGCGACAACATCTGCGGCCCCACAGCACCAGGAGCAAATCCCAGCTGCACAGGGGGGAAACGGGTTCTGGGGTCGCAGGAATGGGAGCAGACCCCAG
>NW_010144371.1:1223-1838 GCF_000699245.1 Pterocles gutturalis
CCCCCCGAGGCAGAACAACATGGGAACAGGTCCTGGTGGGGGTCACACAAGCAGCTCCCTGGGCCCAGGGAGCAACTCAACTGTCAGAGATGGAGCTTGGTGGGGTGAGATGTGGCAGAACCTCTTCCCTCTGGCCAGGGAGACCCTTCCCCAGTTCTCCCTGAGCTGTCGTAGGGCAAGAGAACAGCCAAAAGCGTGCACCGCTTCGGGATCTCTGCAGCAGCCAGCACGGGCCGTGCGATGGGGAGCTCCACGCCGATGTCTGTACATGCCCCTGCCCCACAGCCTGCCCACAGCCGAGGGAGGGGAGCCCCTCCGGGCCAGGCAAGCCCACAGGAGGGGAAGCCATCCCTCCGTCTGCCCCGCAGGGATGTCCGAGTGCAGTTTGGAGTGGACCTGTGTCTGTGTCCATGCAGAGATGAGCAGCTCACGGACACAGCCCTGAGCAGTGGCCGGTCCTGGCTGAGACGCAGCCATCACAGGGACACAGAGTGTGACACCACGTCTGCACACACGAAGCAGGGCGATCTGGCCGGGTCCATCCCAGGGGGCTGAGCCAGCACAGGGAGACAGGGTCTGGTGCAGTGAATCACAGAGTCACAGAAGGGTTTGGGT
>NW_010144372.1:0-338 GCF_000699245.1 Pterocles gutturalis
ACTTTGCACTTGGCCTTGTTGAACTTCATGAGGTTTGCATTGGCCCACCTTTCCAGCCTGTCCAGGTCCCTCTGGATGGCATCCCTTCCTCCAGTGTGTCATCAGCAAACTTGCTGAGGGTGCATTCAATCACACACTCCACATCACCAACAAAGATGTTAAACAACACCTGTCCCAGTACCGACCCCTGAGGAACGCCACTCATCACTGGTCTCCTCCTGGAGAGGAACCATTGACCACAACCCTTTAAGTGTGACCATCCAGACAATACCTTATCTGCCAAGTGGTCCATCCATCATATCCACATCGCTCCAATTTAGAGACAAGGATGCCATGTG
>NW_010144373.1:0-33668 GCF_000699245.1 Pterocles gutturalis
TGGGTGCTGGGGGGAGCCTGTGACCAGGAGCCTAAGTTGTTATGAATAATGCAAAAAAAAAAAGAAAAGGCATACATCCACCATTTTGTACCTCTGCAAGATTCACAGCGGGGCCCTCGCAATATGGTGTTTAAAATCTATTAGTCGAGTGAAATAAGTGTATGAGAGAAACGGCTGTGTCTCTCTGTTGTGGAAGGGCAGATGAAAATGACCGGGTACGCTGAGCATGGAGTCCTTTGCACCTTTTGTGCGTAAAAGCATGTGCTGGATATTTATTGCTACCCCGCACATTCCCCTTTTAATGCAGTTAACTCTGGTTAACTCATTGGGCTTTCATGTTATTCCGTTTTTGGAAAGGAAAAGGGTCACCTGTGATTGCAAGCGCTCTCACCTTGTTACAGGATCTCCAGGTTTCAGCTGCATGTTTCTGCAATGGCAAAGCATGCTTTGGTGAAAATGACTGTAAACACATTTGCATTTGTTGTTTGGGGCGTAGAAGGAGAGCAGACCTGCTTATGTGGGAGAACACACACGTGCATGTATATTTGTCTGTTGATTGCTTTCAAGGGAGGCCGTAGGGAAATAATGGACACTGCACCAACATGTTTGTGCACGGGAAAGGAAGAGCACAAACAAAACAAAAAGCAGCTCAGGGAAAGGCAGGCATCAGGGAAAGGCTTTGCCTCTGATGGAGTGCTGGTGTGATTTCGGAAAGCCTCAGTACTGTTAATGGAAGCTGCTCCATCCTGAAATGCATCTTATGGCCTTGGAATTTAGGCATTTCATAAACACCTGAAAGAAGACTTGGGAAAATGCTCATGGGGAGGGGGCTGGGGGCAGAAAATCCTGGAAACCTCCTTTGTTGTTCTGCTGCCTGCTTATTGTGATGATCGGACATAATGTTTCATTACTATGACGGCAAATTCCAGTTTATCATGAAGGCACATTTCCCCTGTGAGGCTCAATTTAGGTTGAGTAGGCAGATTCCTTTAAAGGAGAAAAAGAGGGAGAGGGAGAAAATGAAGGTATTATGTATTACTGAAAACGTTTCCAGCCGTGTGCCCGGGCCCCCCCATTTCTGCTGCAGAGGTTGAGCCAAAGATTGTGGTTGTCAGTTATATGCTCACTTTCCTATCTCTGGCCCTGATAAATATATCTCTTTATCTAGGATTGGTTTCTTATGTTTTAAACATGTCTCATGACTGTTCTTTCTTTAATGCCTAACCGCAAGGGCAATATTATGCATTTTATTGAAAAATCTGCCTGTGTAAGAATATTGTGCTGTTTTGGCAATAGCCGCTCTGATTTTTCACTTTCCTGGGAAGCCACATATTGAGAGGAAATTACAAGGATAATTTATGCTTGAACAGCTGAAGAAGAGGAGAATGGTCGTAGTGGTAGGGGGGTTGTTTTGTTTCATTGATGCTGTAGGACCTGAAAGTGGCTGGAAAACCAAATCTGTCTGTGCTGTGAAGATCGTTGTTCTGTGTGAACATCCTGATATTCCCACTGTAAGATACGCTGTGTTGCTTCTGTTGAAGTCAGTACTTTAAGGCCTTTCTTTCAGCATGGGAGCCCGTATTTAAAAGCGAAGGAGCTCACGTGAGCATTTTGTGCCAAGCGGTGTGGCTTTTATGCTTGTTTTTAATTCTTCAGGGAAGCAGTCTGGCTTGGTAAAAGCTTTATCTTGGCAAGATTGGTACAATCCAACCAGACGCTCAAACACCAGTGAGCTACAGAATCAGATCTGTCAACCTTCATTTTTTGGCAGATACCTGTGTCCTTGGGGGGTGCCTAGATTTATAATCTGCTATAAATATTTTAAAGTAACCTTCAGAGCCCCAGAATACTGTGTTTATTAATATACAGCCCATTGATTTCAATTGCAACAACTGAAGAAGAAGGACAAATATCATGTTTAGTTTGAATAATTTGCTAAAGTTGTTGGGGGGAGAATACATTGAAAATTAAAATTAGCAAATATTTGGGTTTTGGTGGGTTTTTCGTAGGCTTTTAGCTGGAAATGCAATTGTTCCCTCTTAATGGATAGTTTCCACAGTCATTTATTTTTAAAGAATCCTTGTCCACTGCCTTCCCAAATATTAATTTTGGGAGGAATGGCTACTGTATCTAAGCACTTCTCACTGTTTGAAGGAAACGTTCTTCCTCCCAGGAAATCTTTAGGAAGTCCTCTGGCATAAAAGTTTTGGGGATCAGGAGTATAAATACGTTGTTTGTCACCCAGAATGTTGTAGGGGAGAAAGTGTCCGGAAACACATGGGCTTTTCAGAGGACTGCATTCTGTTTATCCAACCATTTAACCTCATCACCATTAGCATTGTTGTGGTTCTCTTTTAATTAAATGCTGCATTGTTTGGGATGGGGGTGAACGGTGGGAAAGAAACCTTGAGGTTTTGCCTTAATTACTCTGCTTAGGAGAATATGAAAAAGCAGACAGTCAAACGGCCTTCAGTAAGATGGTAAAAAGCTTGAAACGTTAATATTTGAGTGTGCCTGAATGGGGCATGGAGAATCATATGTATGTATGTGCAGAGAAATATTGAATAATTGTGTCACAGTCAATGCTGTGGTGTTTTATTTGGGGAAAATACATTCTCTAAGCAGAACCCTGTTTATAATAGAAGTGCAGACATCATGCTGGAGTGGTAGAGCACAACCAATTTTAAGCAGCCTTTTCAGTAAAACTGAGTAAGAACCAGCTTGATAGTTGCTTGATTAGAAGCAGCATTGATGGCTGGCAGTCACATCTTCAGTACTTGGGGAGCAAACTGCCCGTAATTGTAGAAAATTGATGCAGATGCAATTCATCCAAAATTTAAAGATTGTTTGACAGATGAAGGGAGATGGAAGTAAGGAGGGGAAAAAAAAGAGGGAATTTAGAAAGTCACACATTTTTACTGCTGAATAATCTCCTGATACATGCTATTAAATCGTCTGTACTCCAGGGTTTCTTTAGGCTTCCTAGCAACCACTAGGTTCAAAGGCTGTGCAAGGAGTTCATTGTTCATGTGGAATATTAATTTCCCAGTGGAGGACTGACTTGGAGAAAAAAACACTGAAAAAGAAAACTACAACAATGTAGAGCTTTGACCTTGTGTGAAAAGAGACGTTGAAAAGTTTGAATCCAATAAAATTAATTTCACGTTACTGAAAAAGGGGAAATATACGTCAAGTTTTTGATAGATTGCTGCTTAATTGAAGGGAAAATAAAGAAATCATATGAAACTGCCAAGTAGGATAAAACTTACTGAAACTAAGGAGGGCTCCAAAAAGTTACATGAAATAATAAGAATAGTTTTTGAAATATTGGAACCTTCTTGCTTTTTTTTTTTTCTTTTCCCCCCCCTTAAGTAACAAAGGAAAATCCTGGATTTTGTTTTAGCGGAGAGAGGAACTGCACCCTGTGGTTGACCCAGCCGTTAAATGTTACGAGAACTGAGTAGTGCTCTGGAAAGAAATATCTTTTTCTGCAACCTTTCTTGAGCTATTTTAATTGAAGATCTTGGTGTTGGGGGTAATGTGTCAGTTTGAGATGGGGGTGGTGTAGGGTAACAGTCTAGCGCACGCAGCATGAAGGAATGTCTGAAGAGCTTTCTATAATGGTAAAAACTAAATCCAGAGCATGATTATTTGAATGTTACCTTCTGAAAAGTTTGCAATTACTTTATTGGTCTTTGCTATAAAATTTCCTGGCAGAGGTTTCAGTGCTTCAAAGTTGAAGGGTAAATTTAAGTCTTGGTGTTGCCCTGTTGTGACTGGAGTTTGATTACCAAGTTGAAGCAGAAGGGAAAGGAGAGAAGTATGTAACATTGCTATCCGACTGATGGTATCTGTGTGCAAATTAAAATTCGTAGGAGGAAAAGATATCCTCATTCTCTGTTTCAGGGGTATTTGGAAGGTCTAGGGCTGCCTCTTCAGCTCCTTGAACAGTAAGAAGGATCTTGGGAGTCATTTGAGTAAATTCAAGAGTCCTGAGTTTTTTCTTTCTTTTTTTTTTTTTTTTGAAGCTTGAATCTCTAATGAAAATTAATATTTGGAGATAACCGTGCATGATCTGAAGAACTCAGTTTAATGTAATTGAGGAATGACAGATGCACGCAAAGCCTTGAAGCTCATTCAGTTCTCATGTCCCTAAATTCAGTTACCTAAAGGAATATGTTCTAGCTTGAAAGTAGCTGTATTGTAATTAATATTTAATAGAATAATCAGTATTGCATCACCTTCTTTTTTTTTTTTTCTCTTAGTGTGGTATTAAGAAACACCTTCCAATTCCTCTGCTTAACAGTAGTGGGATCTCTTTGCCTCCTTGAATTCTGAGTAGTTTTAGGCTGTCTTAGACCAGACGTGTTAATGGGACGGTAAAAACTGAGAGTGCGTAGGTGTCAATGGCTAGCAGGGCTAGCTTTGCCTTCTGGCTCCTGCTCCGTCTCTTTTGCTTCAGCCTGTGCTGACCTGGTAAACCCCAAGTGGGTCAACTCCGTTCAGTTACTTCAGGGGCTACACTTGCTTTATTACTCGGGAAGTTGCTCCTGGGCTCACTGTGCCTTCCCTTTTGGCCTCTGGGGCATCCTTGACAGAGAAACGGGTACTTTCACTGAATCCTGATCTGCGGAGAGGGTCTAAGTGTGCTCTGTCTTCAGACCACAAACTTGGTCCGAGTTCGTGGACCCGTCATTTTTGCACTGTTTCTAGCTCATTTGGTTTTCCCCCTGTTTTTTTGCCTAAAATAATATGAAAGTCAGTCTTCCCTCTTCTCCTTCTGTAGGTGTGTTTTCCAGGAGTCGTGTGATTGAAGTAATTTGTTACATGCACACTAGACATCATGATAGCCTACTGAAGATACAGGAAGCTCCTCTTTCAAGAACAGACAAGGGTTCAGAACAAACACAGTACTGATTCGTCACAAATAGCTCCCAGTCTTTTACAGGTGTAGAAGTTAATACACTCTCTTTGTTGGCAACATTTGATAAACCTGAAGGGTGTTGAATATCTTGCCATTTTGGAATTGAATAGCAGCCACATCTTTGCAAAATGCATTACTTGTTGGAGGAGGCTGAAATGTGAGGATTTTGCAGATCACCTTGGTTTAGCCCAGGGACCCACTCATTTGTGAGCAACAATAGACCTTCATTTGTATGCAGGAGAATTCATCCCAGAGTAAACTGCCATCTTTGTAAAGTTCTTTGCACAGTTTAAAGACATATAAGTACAGTTAGGTATGAAGACTAGAAAGATGTATTTTGCTAAGCACATTGTAGAAGTCCTTCAAAAACTGGGAGTTTCTTTTAAGTGTTCTGGGAAGTTTCTTTAGTGTTACTCTGCTTTATAACCCATAGCAGGTTGTAGAATATCTCTGTGAACAGTATTAAAATTAGATCAACATCCTATTGCCTAAACTCTGGGTCATGATTCAAGTAAAGCAGTGCTGAAAAAGATTTTCAGATACAATTACTCTTGGCTCCTCCTGAGCATACTTTTACCTTGTTGGAAGAGGCCAGCCAATATTAAAGCCATGATCAAAAAATGTCAGCTAATTTCAAACTTGTGTAAGAATTGCTAAATAATACAATATTAATTGTGGGGTGTTTTTCCTTGAAGAGTATGATACATTACATTATTTTAAATTATAAAGCTACCATTAAATTATCAAAACTGGATATTAGGTGTTTTTGGTGGAGTAGGTGTAAATCTAAGCCTAGAAATATGAGTTGCCCTTTGTAAGAAGTATCTAAGGAATACTTCATGCAATTGTGCCTAAGCATTGGGTTTAATTTTCACAGGAAAAGAAGTAGTAATCATTGAAACTGAGACCTGAATGCCTGAACTTAGCTAGAACACTTTCAGTTATAGTTGTTTTTTTCTAGGTAGATTAAATATGAGGTCAGGAAGCAGAAACGAGGGTTGAAAGCTTCTCTAAAAGTCTCAGGAAACTGTGTGCTTCTGTACTTGTCCTTGCAATAATTTTTGGTATTAAGGCCAATGGCGACCAGAGTAGTCATAGGGAAAATGCTTGAATACAGAAGCTGCAAAACTCTCCCAAACCAGCATTTGTTGCTCCCAAGTGACTGCCTGGAGCTATGAGGGGGTATGAAAGTTGTTTATAGCTACTGGCTTGCTTTTGTTCAGCACATTTATTGAGTTGGCTGCTTTACTGATGCTGCTTTGTATCTCACTCTTGTATGACATATAGATGCTGGAATTATCTTGCTCAAATGGACTGTGGAGGAGAGGAGGGAAAAAAAGGAAGACCTGGCTTTACAGGAAGCACATTTGGGCATGCAGCATGATGGAGTGAGTTCAGCAGTCTAGTTTAGACAGAGCCCTGGGCTCTATTGTCAGCTTTTGCCAGTCTGCAAAGGGTAACCAAAACATGAAAACTTGATTTTCAACAGGTTTGAATTAGTTATAAAAAGTCCAACAAGTTTCCCTTTTTTCTTCACCAAAGAGAGATTAAAGTCACTGGGTTTGAAAGTCAGGAGGTGAGGGAGATGTTCCCAGCTGTGTCAGTGGTCATCTTTGTTTTCCTGGGTGCTTGAACTGTTTCTGCAGTTCCCCATACTTACCTTGTAATCTGTTCAGTAGGAGAACTGTCTTCTATTTTTTGTACTGTGATACTGCCAATCACATAATAGGTCCTGTCTCAGCCCAGGCCTTGAATGGGTAATGTGGGTAAATAGGTGTATTCAGTGTGAACAGCGCAGTCCTCGTTCTGCAAGAGAAGTTCTGCGTTCAGATCAACCTTTGGACGCCACGGCATTCATAAGAATTTTCCATCTCACGTTCTTGCAAGCTGAAAAAGCCTGTTTATAATACCAGCAGTAAATGGTGTGGAATTATTTTTATTCGGTACTGTTGTGTGTGGTTTTTTTTTTTTTTTTTTTTAATTCGATATACTGTATCACTTCTACCTTGTCAACCAAATCCTCACAACACAAAGATAGTTCTGTTTTTCATCAACTGATGATGTGATTCCTATAATTTTTTAAGTATAGGGGTGGTTTCTGTTAGTTCAGTGGGAAATGTCTGCAGGAGATAACTACAAATGCACAATACATTAGAAATTTCAAGTTGTGGTGTTGAAAGAACAGATCTTGATGGTTTTATTGGATCTGATAGGGTGTGAAAGTAGAAGACAAAAGAGGAAGATTGAGCAGTTTATTTGAGGAACTGTTCTTAATTTGTGAACTTTTATGTGGACCTATGATTCTTGAGGGTAGGGATGGCCTGTGTACTACAGATGGATTTTGGGTATTGTGAAAAAGAGTGAATGAGAAGTTCATTGTATTTATATGAGGTCTTTTTATTTAATGAAAGTAGCAAGAAGAGAAACAGCTGAGTCATCTTGCAAGTCTTTCATTTTGTATCTGTCTCGGAAAGTTCCTCTTGTTTCTCTGTGATCCATTAGAGGTGTTGGTGGCTAGGCAGTAAATTGCATGCTTTAGCTTTCAGATGAAATAATTAGTAGAAACTACTGCTGTTTAGCAGGGTTTTTTTTACAAAAGTTGTCCAGATACCTAGGTGAACTGTCGTTCTCTCTTCTATATGCCTTGTTGACCAGTGGTTTTATTTTGAGAAGTATATCTAACATTAGAGTAGAACAGACTCCTGGACACCAATTGTCATCTTCCCAAACGTGATGAGGAATGCATCTGCAGTTTGGCTGGGATGCTGGAACTGAGGCAATATGACAATCTCTTCCTAAGTTTGGGTACCTTTTTCAGTGTAGTATGCGTGTCCATGGAGCATCTCTCACACACGTTCTTGAGGTGCTGATAGTGGTTAGCAATCTGCATTTAGTGATCTCAAACCACCTTTTCCAGCTCCTATTTTCTTTCCCAGCTGTATAGTTTAAAGAAAAAAAATGAATGGCCCTTTGTAGTGAATTTGACCTCACATTTTGGGGCCTGAAAAGTATAATAGACAATTCAGAAATAGTTAATGTGGCCTGGAAAAGGCAAAGTTCAGTAAGAAAGCTGGGTTCATCATAACACAGGAAGCTGTGCTGGGAGAACTTAGATCATATAAACTGGTCTTCTTGCCCATTTGTGTTCTTTTAATTTCCTCCATAATTTCCTATGAATTTCCTGTTGATGACCTGTGACCTAGTTTCAGAAGATAAACTTCTGACCATGTGTGATAACATTTTAAATGCCATAAATTGGACTGTTTATCTTATTAGCCAGTAAAGATGATGTACTAAATTTCATTGTGGTACTTAACTTTGCCTCTTAAATTCTCACAGTGTTTTAGAGCAAAGTACCAATCCATTTTCATAGGATGTTCTAAATTATGCTCTCCTGAGAATTTACATTCTTGGCTCATACAGTGACCTTGTTTTACTACACATAAGCCTTAAAATAAATATTTTTTAAACAGGGTGAAACGGAAGTATTTTTTACAAGGTTTTCTTAAAGTTTTGTTTGCTTTTAGGTGTAAATGCTGCATGGCTGTCTGGGTGAGTAAAGGAAACAAAAACTTCAGAGCAAAAGGTTTATTGGCTTTAACATTAACTTTGAAACAGCTGCAACCCCCATGTGTAAATCGGGTATGTCTGCAGCACATCTCTTTTGAGAGATGGAGGGCAGATACTGCTGGCCATGGGAAGTTCACCTAAGGCCCAAGTAGACCCTCAGCCTCTGGTGTCAACTTCAGGGCAGGCTTACTGACACAGAGGCAGGATCACAGGAGGGAGCAGCATGGCTAACATGGCTGTTAGTCCATGCCCTTTGCTCCTTCCCTTTGCACCAGTCCAGTCCAAAATTACGAACAAAGGAAGTCTATCTTGGGGGAATATTTAGGGATTTGTAATGTGTTCCTAGGTCTTTAATCTCTGCTTTTGTTATGGATGGGTATAGTTACTTTCTTGCTCTTTAGATACAAATGTTTTAAAGTCGTACGTATTGTATTGGTTTGTGATAGAAATGATGAAAAAATCTTAGGGAAATTGGGAGGAGTGGTATATGTATACACTTAGTCAATAGGACCATTGTATGGAAGTACTGTGAGACCAGGGCTCAGTGAAAATCATTTGGGCTTCTGTATGGGACAAGTGTCCTTCCATAGGCATTGAATTTCAGGAGTGAAATCTTGAAATCATATTTGCATGAGTTGTCTGCATAAGAATGGACCTGTCTGAAGTATTTTCACAGAACACAGAAGCAAAAAAATAGCTTTATACTTTTTTTTTTTTCCAGACAGTTCTAATGAAGTCTTGGTTTCTGAACAACTTTTAAAAATTTCTTTGGAAAGAGGTCTAGCCAACATTTTGCAGGTTGTTTTTTTTTTTTTTTTGCTAAAATCACAGGGCATTTTCCTTTGAGTCAGTCTTAGTTTCAGTCTGTATAATTATTTTAATTGAAGAAATATTCTCCAGTAACTGTGAGTGTAAAATCTTTTGGTAACCTCATTTTAAAAACCATGTTCTTAACTATCTCTTTTCACAAGGGGGTGAAGTAGCTGTGTAAGGTATTGTTATTTTAGAGCCACGTGCAATAACTTTTCATCAGATATGTGGTCTGCCAGACTGCCCTGTGCAGCACAGTAAAGCATAGTTTTATATAAGTTAGTTAAATCTCATATGTTGCAAACGTGTGCTCTGTGTGTGTGTGCTAATGATTATACATGAGGATGCATGCTAAGTTCCCAGGGGTCCAATTCTCTGTCTTTTAGTGGGAAAAGTGCACAAATTTTTGGTTGACTGTTCAGGTAGGAAACCTTAACTCCCAGCAGTGCTGCTTTTCTGAACAACGCACATACCTGTCTCTCTTGCACATGTTCTGTGCCTGCATCAGGGAATTGGAAAGGGCATAGCTGTAACTGCTGAGTAATGCTCCCTTTTAATTGAAATCTGCCTTTGAATAAGGGCCATAGATTGGACAGCTAGAGAAACTGGGGCAGGCTTACCAGAAACAAGGGTGGGTGTGATGGCAGTGAACAAAAAGAGGAGTTGTGGGCAGAGTTGCCGCTCTGCCAGAGCGGGCTTATGTTCTTGTGTCCTGGCCATGAGAAGTACAGTTACCCTACTCACCCATAGTTTTCAAATTAAGTCATTTAGCTCACTGGATTTAAATCAGGACCATCTCTCCTTCACTTGTGTGTGTCTGAGCTCATTCCAAAGGCCAATAATTGATACAACTTTTTTTCTGCCTACCAGATGGTAATCTCATTCAGTTTTCATCCCAGTGCTGATTGTTCCAAATAGAGCAGTAGGCACGCAGCAATACAGTGCACTCAGCTTTTCTCGGTTATCCCTTTCCATCCTAACAGTGTTCCCTTTTTCACATCTACAGGACGTAAAATGAAGTGTTTCACTGTAGCCTGCGTTTAGAGTTAAATAATGAAAAGGTAAGTTAGAGGAGTCGAGGAAAAAAGGTTTACTGCTTGTGTCATTGTAATTCATTTGCTCGTGAATGGGGCAGTTGAGTAGGGTGGTGTATTTCAAGCAATGCTAAAGCATACAAAATGATAGTGAGTGTTGGATTTCACTCATGGGTAGGTGTCAAACCAAGCTCTGTCAATACTGGGTGTGACAAAATTGTCTGGTGACACAGCTGCCCTTGGGAACTGTCATTTATCTCTGGTAGCAAATTAGCTTCAAACACAACTTTTCATATCGGAGTATTTGACCTGGGTTTTGTGTATGCCTAAATGGATGCACGTATGTGATTGCTGTGCATAATATTAGGAGGGCTATTTTGTTATTGGGGGACCAGCAAGGAGAAAAAAAAAATCTTAAACCCACTTTGTTATACATTGCCATGCAATGACAGTATTGGATGACCATTTCTCAGCAAGAGCTGGGAATATGGAAAAATTCTCATTTTTTTACCACAAGTCAGAACCTAAGAGCAGCCATGCCAGCTAAGACTCAGGTCCATCTTGCCACAAACAGGTGCCCAGGGAAGAGGAGGAAGAGAGGAAGTGCATGTGGTATTTCTCTGGTATTGCTTCCCTGCCTCCAGCTGTTTCAGGCAATACGGGGCAATACGGTTTGTTCAGTAATCCTCAGCAGGTTTCTCTTGCAGGTATACTTTGTGGTGCTTGTGGGAACATTAGGGGAATGACAACTGCTTGCCTTGTATAGGAGGAGCTGCCCTGGGGCAGCCCTAGGTTGCCTCCATTATCAGTACTAAACTTGTGTTAAGTCTCGTGCCCTCCTGTTTTGCAGTAGCTCTCACTAATGAGGAATATACAGACATGTAAAGGTTTTGAGGTGCTCAGTATTTTTGGTGGTGGAACAGCAGTGGATCAGCTGTTAGGTCAAGAGGCAACATTGATCATCTCTCTCCAAATACAACATATACAAATTCCAGATTCCTGTAACTGGGTTATGAATAGTATTCACACCCTTGCAAGTTCTCTATTTACATAAGATAGATTGTGAGGTCATGAAAGAGGCGTTCATCAATTATTTCTGTGAATCCACTTATTCCTTCTTTCAGTCGGTTTTATTCCTTTAGTTCCTCTGTTTCTTCCCCCTCTTAATCCTGGGCATCACGAGCCATCTCATCTCGAAGGTGACACATACCTAGATGAAAGGCTTGAATTAAGCAGGAGTTTCTTGTTATATCAACTCTTGACATTCCAAAAATGTCAACTCTTGATTCACATTGCAAGCAGGATCTGGTGCCAAGACGTTACTTATTTCCAAGTCTTCCACTTATTAATCAGGCAGAACTGCTGTTTCAAGACAGAGTTGTCCTGAGAAAATACTGCAGAAGTGGATCCTAATGTTTCATGTCTCCAAGGTATCCCGTTTCCTTATTTCGAAGGTGTTGGCTGGCTCACAAGATTAATCTTTGGTGAGAGGTAATTGTTCAGGTAATAACTAAAGGCCATAACTTTCCAGCGTGGCTTCCTTAGCTTGTGACTTATTGGATGCCTCTGTGAAAGTGCTGGTTTTTCTCAGGAGACAAATGTTCAATGTCTCTGAAGGCTGGTAAATTGGGCTGTGCAGGCCCTATCTCCGTGCTTGGCAAATAGGCTGCCTTTGAAAATGGTGGCAGAGCAATAGAGCTGAATACCTGTCCAGTCACCATCATCTCTCTGCAGAGCTGCCAAAGCATGCACCAAACTTATGTCCCCAAGCTCTGTTAATTCATAGACCACTGTCAGAGAACTATGTTTCCTGAAACAGATTTCAGGTGTGTTGTGTGAATGTGGAGACAACTGCATGTGGTGATTCTTCCAGTGATGCTCTGTGTGTGCACTGCACATGGTCCAGCCCTCCCAAGGGACGCTCTATGGTGCTCATGGGAATCATCTTTTTGCTGTGTATGTGCAAAATAACTTCACTGTGTATGCTGAGTGGCATAATATATTTATATAGGCTATATATAATTTTACCTTATACTTATGTTCTTTTTAAGACTGCTCTCTTTAATCTCCACCCTTCTGATGAAGTGTTTATATTCTACTTGTTAATATAGCACCAGAGCATATCCATTTCATATATTCTGTTTGGGTGACCGTATTGTATACCAACGTGAGTGTATTTTGTTTATGCTTTATGTACGTCTGCAGGTGTTTAATTTAGATGTACATGCTGTTAGCAATTGTAATTGATGTTGCGGATGTGTTTCCTAGCAAGACTAAAATATAAACATTCGAAAAACAATGTAAATGGTAGAAAACATAGGATGCGAAACAGTAAAAATGGTACAAAAGTTATGAAATTTTAGTAACACACTTCAGTTTAAAAAAAAAATCAAGAATTCATTCTCATTA
Source organism: Pterocles gutturalis (assembly GCF_000699245.1). Taxonomy (NCBI): domain Eukaryota; kingdom Metazoa; phylum Chordata; class Aves; order Pterocliformes; family Pteroclidae; genus Pterocles; species Pterocles gutturalis. The sequence goes on from NW_010144373.1 coordinate 12,748, forward strand.
GTCTTTGAATGTATCACTTCTTGTTTCATCTGCAGAAGTATTTTTAACCACTGTTGTAGCACTGAGAGTCTCACAGGAGATTGATTTTTGTCCATTCCAGTCTGTAATCTAATCTAACCATCCAGTGGATGCTTAATCAGAGTAAGTCCAAAGTAGATGATTTTAGAGTCTGAAGTTACTATGACATATTAAAGAAAATAGCATTTTAAATTCTAGTGCACAGTAAGAACCTATTGGATATCCCTTACAGGATCTAAAACCCTTATTTTGTGAACTCTTGAAAAAAGTATGTGCTTTTAATCTGTATTAGCTAATCTAGAAGCGACAGTAAAGGTCAAATGTTAGATGTTTAATTTGGCTTCTCTAATTGTAGGATTATTGAAAATGACCTGATAGACCATGGGGTCAGATTCTTCTCTGTGTGCCAGTGTAATTCTATCAATTTTTAACTGAGTTGTTACTAGTTTATTGTAACACGAGCAAAAGCAAATCCATTGCTGGCAAAAGTAGAATAATTTCTCTAGATGGAGAGCCAGGCAACAAAATTGAACTTCACTTGATGACTGTCAGTGAAGACCAAGGATCATTTGCAGTACTCTTCAGTCTTCCATTTGTTAGTGGTATTGGTTTATTCCTGATTGTCTGATGTGTAGGGGGATATTCACACTCTCACTGAATAATACTTTAGCTTTGCCATAGTGTCATTGAAATGAACAGCATTACTGCTGTGACATCAGCAGGCTCAGTCTGGTCTTGCATTTGCACGTTGGCTGGTGATCCCCTGCTTACACAAGGGATGAAAGTGGACCTGGAGCTCTTGGTGCTCAGGTGGAGGTGAAGACCCTGGGAGACTTGTTTCAAAAGCATGTAAATGAGCGAAGGGGAAGAACTGGAGCCTAAAATGGTTATTGCTAAGTATTACTTGCAGTGAGGTGCCAGATTTTGTGGTAACGTGTCATGCGTTGCTGAAACATGCTATGGTGTGACACCATAAAGTTTACCTTTCTCTCCTGTGATCCTGAGCTGCACCTTGCTGTCATTGCAGTGTGACAGTCCCTCCCCTTGGTTTTACTGGTAGTTTGGAGGACAGGGAGTTGGACCAGAGACTGATATTTAAGTAACGCAGGAGGCAAATTAATGTTTTCAAAGGGAGATTTCTCTGAGTGGAGACTGCAGGTCTCCCCCCAGTAGTTATTCACAAGCAGCTGTTAAAAGTGAAGAAAGCCAGGAAAATTCTGTGAGCTGTGGTTCCCCATCACTTTCTTTCTTAGAGTTTCTCTCCTTTGTGGGGAGATGTCTCCTTGTACAGCTGAGCTTTGGCTTCAGTCTTTCTTCAGTAGACCTCCTGATGGGTCACCAAATTCTGTCAAATTTGCTTGATACTGTCCAACAGTTACAATGTGGAAGAACTGATAGTGTGGGGCGGAGAGAGACAGTAATGTCATGCCATGTGTTCCATCATGAAACCAGACCAAAAAAAAGGTCTATAAACAGGTCTCCAGGAAGTATATGGGGGCCCTAACTTCAGAGTATTTAATCTACTTAATAGTTAGATTATGGAAAAAACCCCCTACTTTTAGGTAAGCCCAAAGTATTTTATTAAAAGCAAAAGGTTTGTCTTTGTAATCCCAGTTTCAGAGCTCTTCACAAACAAATTATTTTAACATTCCCCACCTGCCTTTTCAACAGTGAAAAGGAATAAGCTGTGTGACTGCTGGAGACCTGTAGGCTATGCTCTCTGTTGCAAAGCATAACTGCCCCATTGGTACTTTGGGGGAAGATAATTTATTTAATTCAGCACCAAGGGGAACCCTGGATGTGTAAATATGAAAGGAGTGGGCCACAAATAAAGTTGGAACATTCAGCAGCATTTCACAACTCTGGAACAAAATATATGAAGTGCAGCGTTAGCAAACATTTATATAAAACGTGCTACAGTATTACATTGAACAATTATGCTTCCCTTATCTCAGGCACTTATCTACAGCTAAAGCCAAGTGGCTTGCAGGTTTAAATTGCTTAATATTTTTGAAGTCAGTGTGGTAATGAAATATGCTAAGCATCTGGGTTTGATGTGTGAGCGTTTTGGTTGTTATTTTTTTTGGCCTGACTACTTCTATCTTTGAAGACACAAAAATAATGTAGTCGGAAGGAAAAGGCCAAAGTCTAATGAGTTTAACTGCTAAGAGATGATGTTCATAGTTGCATTTATACCTTCTTTTTACCATTTACATCTCAACTTTTTAAAAGTCTTTTGTGTAGAAACATTATATGATGGCAAATCCAGTGGCCCACCCTTTCTTGTCACCTCTTTCACAGTCACAAAGGGCTCTGATGACAGCAAGGCTGCTTGTTCCCATGGTTGGGGGCAGGTGGTAGGACTCTAAGACCCCTCGCACAAGGAGCTGGTAACCTGCCACCAAACCTGTCTGACCAGGCATTTGTGAATGGATGGAAATAGTGTAAGCTAATTTGTTGGACATTTCATGGTTCTTGCTGTGTTCTATACTCGTAAAAGCTGCCTGAAGTCAGCTCAGAGCAGCAGCGAGAATATATTGAGGTATGACTTGTTTTTAGAGATCTACAAATCGTACTTATGCTGAGACCTTCATTGGTCCATGTGGGTTCATTGCATTATTTTTGTTCTGTGAAGAGCAAAAGGCATAACCTGCTTTTGTAGCTTGCTTTCAGATAAGTTCATGTCTGCTGTATAGTTTAAAATGGTAGAGACTTTGTCTTTTAGTATGTGAACGACAGAAGCTGGGCTCTTATGTTGCTTGTCCTTGCTTTCATGATCATAGAAAACAGTATCGTCTGTTGTTTGCAATGAAATCTCTATTGAGATTGCAGCTATAGTTTACATGGAGGAGTGACATTAGGGAACAAATTAATATTGGATTTATAGTTTTTCTTAGGATGGTTCATCAAGCAAGACCAGACAGCTCTTCATGTGACATTAGCAAATGCTCTGTGGCTTGCTAGTAGAGCAAACCTTGGAAACACTGCCGTCTGGCTTTGGAGGTCAAAGATAGGGTGTGCTTTCTGTTGGTTCTGAAAGCATCAGCAGTACAGAACAAGTGGAGGTTTGTTTTTGTGGTCTTAACAGTAAGTGCACATGCTTTTACCATTACCTCTCACTCTCTTCAGTCTTCCCTTTCACTCCCCATGTTGCAGTTGTGAATAAGTATAAAGCTTAATGTCAGAGTTCCTAAATTTTACTCCATATTGGGACCAGAGAAGCCAAAGAAGCAGGTACTTCTTTGTAGCCAAAGAGACAAGGAACCCAGCAACTTAGTAGTATTTAAGTGCTCATGCTAGTCCGTAGCTTCTTGATGTCTTTCATGTCTAGCAGTATTTTACCAGCTTCTGTGTTGTGATTTTTAATACCCTTCTAGCCTCGCCTCTCCAGGCATTGGTCAAGTGGACCTCGGGTCCAATATGACGTTTTGGAAACCTTGGATCATGCCCCTGGCTCTTGAGAGAAACAGCTTAGCATCAGTTTTACAAGGGGGAGTTGGACAGGATTCTATGATTCCCTCACTCCTAGTCAGGAGGTTTTACTGGTATTTGTACCGTGCATTGAGGCCGAGCTTTAATGCAAGTCAGAGCATCTTATCAGTAAAGATGCAAGAAGAAGTCATAGCAAATTGGATCTATTTTCAGTTTCTCTTACTACCTTTCTATTAAAAAACAGCTTAATTTAAAGATTAAAACCAAATGTTATGCACTAGTCATTGCCATGGCTCATTTAGTTATTTGTGGGTAAGTTGTTTTGGTTTTTTTTCCTGATCTGAAGCCTTAGGGTTTGGGAGAGACATAAGGTAATCGTGTTTATTTTTTCATGAGCAATGTGATATTTTGGCTTCCAAGATGACAGTGGTATGTTGAAATAGCAGTTTAAAACTATTTAGGGGCAAATGCATGCCTGTTGTGTAAAAGTCACTAGCTGGCAACTGTAGTAAAATGATCTTGAATTTGTTGGCCTAACTTTATACAGCAGGTAGCAAGGAATCTTCATCCCAGGAATATAAATTCAGGTGTTAAATGATCTGGCGTGCTAACTTTTCCCCATTCTTAAGCCATTCATTAAAAGGAAGGAAAAGAAAAAAGAAGCTAAGAGTTAAGGTTGAAATACTGTGACCTTCAATCTAGTAATTCTTCTGTGGAAAAAAATTGTTTTAAAATGTCACGTGGCTTACTTATGTTGCACTTATGTTCCCGTGGCAAGAGTACTTGTTCTAATTCAGAGCATTCAGGAGTTTAAAGTAGTTTAGTCAGACTTTTATATTTGAACTAAAATAAATAGGCATATGGCAAGTGGAAGGACATATAATCACTCTGCTGCCTCAAAATTCTTTTGAGGTCAAGAATTTGAAAACAGGAACCTAGAGCGTCACTTTTGTACACAATAGGAACAGCTGGTGCTCAGCACTTTTGAAAATGAGGTCACTTTATTCTTGGTTGAAATGTGTAAAATGGGTCATCTGGGCATAGGCTTAAGACAAAGGCTAAGCACATGGCCACGTATAACCAAGTTGTCCACATTACCAGAACTAGTTGGTTAAAAGGATTCAATTAAACATGGAAGTACTGGGATAGGTCTGCATTTTTCCCAACTTTTGGGAAGCATAGCTCCCACTGGGAAAATAAATCGCTGCTGTATGTTTTTGAAGATCTCATCCTAAGGATGACATCATCCATATTTTCCACAGTCACGCCTCCCTCTTGTGCCTTTCTACTCGTCCTTCACATAACCTACTTTAGGAAACACTGCTCTATTGTACAGTCCTTGGGAATGCTGCCTCTCTACCAGTCTCAGCCCTGGGACTTCCCTGGTCCCGATAGCAAAACAAAGGAGTAAATCCAAACATGCACAAAACCCGTAGCATCACCAGCAAAATCTAAAGATGCGTTAGGAAGGATAACAGGAACTCTACTTAGATTTGACTGTTGAGTTTTCACTATAAGTATCCTGTTCAAAATGTACGTAAATGGATAGCATTAAGGCCCAGATTCTGCATGTTTGGTTAATTGAACTGCTGTTGCTAACACATCCAAGGTGACAGTGTGAGTGACAGGATACAGGTATGTCAGAGTTTGCAAATTTTTGAGATCTGATATTGGTCGCTGTTGACTATTGCATGACATGCGTCTGAGGTTTAGCATGAGAACTGAAAGGTATTCTCAGTAGGAATGTGCAGGTCTTGGATTCCACACCCTGCCTTCAGTCATCCCAGTGATTTGTACAAATTGGCATCTGATCGAACACCTGGAAGGTCAAGATCATAGGAAAATCCAGGTTGAAAGAGATTGGAGGAGATTATATTCCAACCTCTTCCTTGTGAGTACAAGCAATTCCTCTCAAGTGGAACTGAATATTCGTACACATACAAAGCTTTTGAAATTAAAGTAAATTCTGTTAATTGAGTTGAGGAATGGTACATGCAAATCACACTGGCCTTAAGCAAAAGCTTGTGAAGTCCGTGCTAAAATTACCTGCACCCCTAATCTAAGGACCACCCATTTTTGTCATTAGTGATCTTCCTTAGAAGTGTGTGTAATTAATCTGGGCCTATTTTATGCCATTTCTTGGTTTGATTGAAAAAAACCTGCTTTTGTTGGTTATGTAATACTTCTGTATCATTGTTCTAATTTTTTTTTTGTGCAATTTTATGTTCAGTTGATGGAATAACCTAATAAAGTATGTGGTGACATTGTCAAGAATAAACAAAGCAGACAGAAAAAAATCTGCTCTCAAATCCTTAGGGAGACCTATGCTAGAGTTAGCCAGAGCTGTATCTCTCTCATAGCTAGCACCTGGTTTCAGATGTGCCCATGAGAATGGTTCTCATTATTTTATTGTTATTGTAAATTTAATTTACTGAGGCAGGCTTGGTGATTGCCTTCATACAAGTGAGGTAATAGGGCAGTCTAAACCAAGCTTACATTTTGGCTAGTTTTTAACAAGAACTGTCAAAAAGAGCATGGAAGAAGACGACACAGTGATGACAGCAGCAGTGCAATGAATTCCAGACTGGAAAAGCAGAATATGAGGAGGAAGCTTTGTGCTTAGAATCACAGAATCATAGAATGGTTTGGGTCGGAAAGGACCTTAAGGATCATCGAGTTCCAACCCCCATGCCGCCGGCAGGGACACCTCCTACTAGACCAGATTGCTCAAAGCCTCATCCAGCCTGGCCTTGAACACCTCCAGGGATGGGGCATCATCAGCTTCCCTGGGCAACCTGTTCCAGTGTCTCACCACCCTCACAGTGAAAAATTTCTTCCTAATGTCTAATCTAAATCTACCCTCTTTCAGCTTATACCCGTTACCCCTTGTCCTCTCACTACACTCCCTGATAAAGAGTGCCTCCCCCTCTCTCCTGTAGGCCCCCTTCAGGTACTGGAAGGCTGCTATAAGGTCTCCTTGGAGCCTTCTTTTCTCCAGTCTGAACAACCCCAATTCTCTTAGCCTGTCCTCATAGGGGAGGTGCTCCAGCCCTCTGATCATCTTTGTGGCTCTCCTCTGGACTTGCTGTAACAGGTCCATGTCTTTTTTTATGTTGGTGGGCCCCACAGCTGAAGACAGTACTCCAGGTGGGGTCTCATGAGAGCAGAGTAGAGGGGGAGGATCACCTCCTTTGACCTGCTGCTAATGCTTCTTATGATGCAGCCCAGGACATGGTTTGCTTTCTGGGCTGCAGGCGCACACTGACAGCTCATGTTGAGCTTCTCATTAACCAGCACTCCCAAGTCCTTCTCCTCAGAGCTGCTCTGAGGAGAAGGACTCCTCAATGGTTGGCAAAGTGCAGCCAGGGCTGAGCTGGGATATTGGCACACGTCGCAAAACACTGTGTTGCTTGTAGGGCAGGTTTGTTGCATGTTTGGTCCTCAAAAGTGTTTCACGTCCATCAAAGAAACTTTCATTGTGTTATATATACAATGTGATAAGTATTCAGTGGCAACTAAGGAGTTAATATGAAGATACAGAATAGTTTGTTGGATTTTTGTTTGTTTGGTTGGTTTTTTTTCCCCCTCTCTCTCTACTACAAGGTCTTGGATATCTTTCGGGAGTCAGAAATACTATCCTGTGATACCACGTGGCTTTACTACTTTCAGTTTCACTGGTAGAGGAAAGCACTTGAAAAGCGAAGCATAAGATTCCCACAGTGTCTTTCTGTTTCCAAGGTTTGCCTTGGATGAATTGCTGCACTGAAGGGTCATTAATCACTAGCTGGGAGATGGAACAAGGGTGGCTGGCATAGACAGAAGCAAAATTGTCTGCTGGATGCCCAGATGAATGGGCTGTGTCTGGAGGAGTAGTGGTTGTGTCTGTCTTGTTTTCATGTCATGAATTCCATCTTCCTTTTGACTTCATCCCGAGTTCTAGCAGATGGTTTTCAGGACATGAGGGAGACTGCCCCAGCTTTTGCAATCACTGTAATTGATTCTTACTTTTCAGAAGAGGTATTTAAAGGGTAACAGTAGTATTTACTAGTCATTCCAGAGTGTGTTTTGTTTATAATTTCATCCTCAGTTGAAAGTGTTGCTGGACTGATAGATATAACAGTTTGTAAGTTATTTCTCATGTACTCATTTCCGTCCTTGCAGGAGTTGCATGTTAAAGAAGCTGGGTACAGTGTAGGTTCTGTTTAGAAAAGAAATTCCTGGAGTATTTTTTACATGACCATGTTTTTCTTTCTTACTCAAAGCTGAAAAGGTTGTGCATATGTTATATGGATAAAACTATTTGTGTCCCCTGTAATAATGCAGGAGCGATTTTGGAACTTCATATTGCATTATGCGTTTCCCTTGAACTGGGTAGTTTTCTTTTCAGCTGTCTGCACAGCCAAGACTTGAAAGCAACCCTCCATCAAAGTGTAAATATCAGTACAAGTAGGTTGCAAAGCAGTTCTAGTTGTGATTTAAATATAGTCATTGAGAACATTTAGACCGCACATGTCCCCTTAATGTGGAGTGAGAAGAATAGAGGGGGGCAGCTCTTTAAGACCCTGATCTGCCTGGAGGAAAACTGTCCTGTCCTCAGTGCAAAGACTGGAAAGCAGTCTTAGGGATGCCTTTAGAGGACAGTGCGCAAGCCTTAGGCAGGGTGACTTCAGCAAAAAAAGAAGGTATATTCCTGGATAAGACTTCTGCATGCTGTGGAGCTTCAGGGAGATGGCTATAATCAAACCCTACTGAGACTGCAGACCAGGGCGAGGCGTGGGAAGACAAAGAGGATTCAAAGTTTACCTTCGCCAGGCTTGGCATCCTCCAGTAGGCAGCAATGACAGACCAGAGCATAACCTAGCGTGCTAGGTATCTGTGCTGCAACAGGAAAAGTGCCCTGGATTGTAAATGTATACATTTAAAACATAAATCAAACAGCTCCCTGCCCACCAACTCTACCTAAGTCCAACTTACAGTGATTCGCTTCCTTATGTACCTAAGGTAATGGCTGTGTAACAGCTCTGATGTCGTCCTCTCTGAAATGTAATATTGCTGCTTGGCATACTTAGTGTTGGATGATGTGTCAAATCCCTTGATTTAAAGAATGTTCAGGGCGTAATTACCTTTGTCTGCAATATTCTAGTATTAGCTGTCATAAGAAATAGTACTGAACATCTCACCTGTGCTAAAGTCTTTCTCAGCTGCTCTTAACCTCCCCAACACTTACGTTGTCTGTAGTTTCTTCAATAAATAATGCGTGTTTGTATGTATGTATATATATCGCTAATACACAGGCATTCTTGATTCTGCACTTTTTAAAAAAACTTTTCTCTGTTTTATGTTCTCTACCATTTAGTTTAGTTCAGTGTGGCATACTGTGGTACTGAACACTGTCTGCATCTGCTTTGTTAGATTTTTGTAGTGTTTTTACATTTTTAAGTGAAAACTGTGGGAGCCTGTATAGACTCTTTGTCATGCATATGAGCACATTATGCAGGCTTACTTTATTCTGTCTCCGTGGGTCTTACTTTAGGTGTTTTCTGTCTTTCTTTTTGTGCTATGGACTAAATCACATACATGATGCTTTTGTTTGAGTTCTGTGGACAGATAACTCCCAAACTTTCAGACCTTTTGTGATTTCCCTGTGAACATTGTCATTATGAATACTCCTATGGATACATATTTTTACAAGCCTTTACTATGCTTCGTCTCTCTGAGCAAAATTCAGTTCAAATACTCTTGGAGATAAGTACAATGTTCTGTTGATACTGCTACAATACATTTTTGCCCAATAGTAATATTGAGATCTTCAAATATTGTGTCAGATACTTTTGTCTTAGTCTTTTTCAAGAGTACTTTGGCCACCAAACTGGAGCCTTTGCTGTTTTAAATAGCTTCTCACAGTAACTTGTACGTTATCTGTCACATTGTAAACATAACTTGTTGGTTGATTCAGTGGGGAAATGGTGTGAAGGAAGACCTAAGGAGACAATTTATTAGAACCTGTAATGATGGTGAAATTTCAGTTTAGCCTGACCTCTGCTGGGTAAGTCTTGACCCTTCTTCTCTATCCTAACCCAGCAGTGCTCTCTTCCTTTCTGTTGACAGTGACTTGCCCATGACCAGAAATTTGTGTCTTGGCTGTGCGAGTGCACAGACTTCACCAAAGTTTGCGTGCCTCGTGTGCAGCTAAAGAGAAGATGCTGCCTTATTCTTATAGTAATTATTTATTTGTATTGCAGTTGTGCTTAAGGGGTGTCCATTGTGCTGGGCACAGAAAATAAAGGATTGTAAATGCCTTGAAGCCTTAGGATCTGAACAATGTACTCAGAGAAGTAAGATGCCAAAAGAGATGGAGATGCAAAATATACGCAGAGTAAAATATTCTCTTATGTTTTATACTGACAGTAAATTCTGTCAGTGAAATAATAATGCACCAGAGAAGAATCCAGATTATTAACTATAGTTTGCAGGAGAGACCTCACTTTGGAATTTGGGAGTGTGGAATAAATAATCCTTTGGGAGCTTTTATTCCCTTTTTTGCTTTTATGCCCTTTTTTGCAGCAGAGCCGTCCTTGTAGTTATGTGCAAAACAGCTGAGTTAAAAACAACTTCCATAAAAGATGCATAAACTGAATAGATTTTTGTTTAAAAAGTATCAACAAGAAAAAAAAGAAATAGGAGTGATTCCTAACCTGTCATTCAGCCGCTGTCTGATGATGAGAACCTGTGTGTGTGTGTGCATGCTAGAGAGTATGTATATAAATGGAGAAAATTGGGACGTAAACAGACCTGTCCATTCTGAAATGAATAGTCCTGACAGCAGTAAGGATGTAGGGGGGGGGGGGGGGGGTTTTTTTTGGGTTTGTTTTTTATAGCATTTAGGACACCTCTCTCTAATGGTTTGATGCTAATCTCTGTCTTCCCAAAAGACTGGGAAAGCAAAAGGCAAAATTGGGAATTGCCTGCCTGTCTCCAAATCACTGTGGTACCAGAATAGCCAGAGCTGTCTTACCACAGTGGCTGGTGAAGTTCTCTGCGACGCCTGCAAGGCTAGACTCAGTAATGTTTGCCTGAGGGACGCTCAAGACAAGGCTGGGATACAGACCTGCTACCTGTCATCACTGAGGCTGGGAAAAGGGAAAAAATGGAAATGTGGGGTACCATATTCTCACATGTCAGGTTGACTTGTGGTGTAAGGGAAGTGGTGTGCATATGCTGTTGTGGCACACGTTCAATATGGATCACTGTGCTAGGTAACGGGGATGTAAGTGACATTTGTTTTATGGGGTTCTAGGGAACTTTGAGAACTCGTTGAAAGCTGTGACTATAACTTGCTGATCTTTTCTTTCTTTTCTGAGCGCTGACACCCATAGACTGTGAAACTAACCCAATTTGTTAACAAGGAAAAGAACTGGAAGGAAAAAAAACTTTTGAGGTAATTCTATCTGTTTGTACTCACTTGTATTGTGCTTTAAATATGTGAAAAAAAGGATGTTGTAGTGCATGGGAAAACAGGGCTTCTTATTTCTAACTAAGCTTATATTCCTCATGTGAGGGGTACAGGCCCTGGTATGAGGAGGATAGGGTTCGTGGAGGTAAAGTTGTGATACCTGATTATGTATTCACAGGATATGTTATTTGTTGCCTATGTAACTGAATGTATAACAAGAAGTGGAGATTAGTAGCTCATGGAGGCAACCACTGGAAAAATAATCTACATGGGGTCTCATAAACTGTCTTGAGCTTCTTCTTAATGAAGAGTTCTTGAGAGATACATGCCTAGACTGGGTGAGATGATGGGTGGATATTGGCAAGATGTTGAGCTAATTGCTGACACAGAGCTAGTTCCCCTTCTTTCTTCACTTTGAACCTTAATTACATCCTGAGAATGGAGAGTGAACCAAGAAAGAAAAAAAAAATACAGCCCCCTCCCCCACCCAACCTAAAACCCAACCCAAAAAAGGAGTTCTTGGGAATCAATTTTAGATGGCACGTTGTGGGGACGAAGTGAGGGAGCTGCTGCCTGGAAGGTATTTTGACTTCTGCAGTAACCTGGGTAGAAATTCTTCCTCTCTGCACCAGATTGTCATGTGGCTGGAAGTGCTGAGCAGCATTTGGAGGCTATGGATTCCACCCCACTTCCAGTCCTGCCATCCCCCAGGCCAGCAGCCCAGGCCTGTGTTGAAATAGATGCTTAGAAAATTCATTTAGGATGCTCAGCCTGTTCAGCCGTGTGGGCCAGCCTAGGGCTTCTGCCGTGGTTTTCACGCATCATCCCCAAAGGACCATCCCTTCATTTTCTGTGGTCAAGTAAAGAGCTTGTTTTGTCTCTTTGGTATAGGTAGCCAATGGGACCATTGAGGTGATGTTGTTTGCTTGTTCATAGGTCTACCCTGATCATAGCCTTGTCCAGTTTTTCTTTGGAGGGAAAGCATTTTCCAGATGCCTTCCCCGTCAAATGCCAGGGCTTCATAATGAATGGTGTCAGCATCTGCTGGGAACCCCCTCAAGTATAGGTGTCTCTCTCTCAATTTCTCCTTTAAATCTATTTTTGTCTTCTAGCTTCAATCTTAAAAAAATATGTCCATTTCCCTAAAGCTGTAAATGTTTTTTCTCTCAGGAATTTAAAAACTGCCAGTTTATATTTTTTTTTTTCTTCATAACTCTTTAGATATCTTCTCCTCATCCCCCTGCCCCCCTACACCCCTTTTTCATCTTCCATCTCATTCTGGAAGAACATTTCCCCTTTCTAATTATATCCTGTATGCTCTTTTGCTCCCCACCATCACCATCAGCCCTTCGCCCCCCATCCTTTCAGGCAGAATAGAATACACTTGTAATCACCCATAGTTTTTATCTTCTTTCTGAATCTTAAGCAAAGCCTTTCTGATCTCTCTGTGTGTTCTGAGGCAGAACACACCAGGATTGGGACAGGGTAAGGCTGAAAGCAAAATCACTGAAGCAACCATTGAGAGTTGTCTTGAAAGCAAGAAGTTAACTTTGTGATTCATTATCTTCTTAGGAGAGCTAGAAAGTTCTTTCTGTGTTTGTACTTTTAAAGGGTTGCATTTTTAATGAGCTCAAGAGGTTTGTTTGAAGAGGTAAGGTATTGGGATGAGAGTTTTAAGTGCATTGTTCCAGCACGTTTATGTGTTTTGTACTCTCGCATTGGTCACATCAAAACATTTAAATTGTTCTCTGTCTTTTGTGGTTTGGTTTTGTTTTTTTTTTTTTCTTTTTAAGGGGTACAGGAGGAGTAGTCAGAGAATCAGGATAATGGCTTTAACAAACGGAAACAGGTTTTGTGAATAACTCCACAAGCAGCTCCTCATGCAAGCATAATTAGAAACACATTTTAAATCACTTTCACCCGTACAGTTTTGGTGCATCCTTTGGGTTTGTAATAGAAGGTAGCACAAAATTACCTCCCAAGGTGAGGGATTCTCTTCTGAGGAGGCTGCATGGCTTCATCCATGGTATTCCTGAAATAATTTTTTTTTTCTTGCCACATGCTCAGAATCTACCTGGATTTTTGTGGTAGCTCTCTACAAGGCAGGAGAACCAGTAAGGTAAAGTAGAAGTTCAGGATTAAGTTTCTAGATAAAATCTTTTTCTGCCGCTTGAAGTTCAGCTGTGTCATAGTTTACTGTGCTTTTAAAAAGTTGCTGCTACTTTTAATGGACACTTTATTTTTTTCAGCTAATAGCTGGTAAATGAATTGCCCTGACTGTTACAAGAATGATGCATCCAATACAACAGAGGTATGGGGACATTCCTAGTGGTATGTCTACTATGTTTTGTGAGACACTATCCACCATTAAATTTCCATTTAAAACATCTGGTGTTAGGTGCTCATCTTTGTGAGAGGCAATAAGAATGTCACAGGACTTTGTTTACATCTTGGTAATAGATAATTAATATTAAATTGTGCTGTTAATGATCTGGGCTCCAGTAAGAGACAATAGAAGGACTTCCAAATAATCTACATTCTTGTTCACAGAGCTCAGGCATAAGATCACAGAGATGACAGACAAATACCTGCATATTGTGTCCAGGTTTCAAGAACCTGTCCATCAGTTAGATTCTCTTTTCACGATGCTTGTTTATTATTGCTATTTGATACGTTAATTAGCAGTGAGAGAATGCCAGCTTTTCATGGGCTTTGAGTGTTGATGAGCTTTAAGGCAAAATCACAGCAGATCTTTAAAATGGTCTTGGAGTTTTTTGCAGCAACCAAAGCCCATTTTTCCAGAGTATTTTTGTATGCATTAGAAATTGGTGACATGGGATATTTTCTTAGTCTGATTTGTTCACTTACAGAAAGTTTACCCTTTCTGATCCCTTGAACATCAAAGTAGGAAAAAAACTGAGGGCTGGCAGTCACTTCCTACAGAAATGCTTGGTTAGGCACTCTAAATCTTATTCCCAGGAGCAAATTATCTGCTCGTGAGACTCCCGTCTCACTCAAGTTGCTTAATCTGCAGCCTTGTACAAGGTCCCAGCCTGACCTGAAAAACCCTGCTAGCTCCATATTCTTCCAGTGGGATCATGCTCTTCCAGCAGCAAGCCTGGGCTGTTAAGCTTGAAAGTATCCTTCTGAGGTGATATGCAACTCACGAGGTGGGGAGGGTGAAATCATGCTCTAGACAACTTCACTATTCTGGTTCCTTTGCTTGGGGCTTCTCTTTATCACTTCACAATCAAGATTTGAAATTAAACATTTCCAAAGCAGTCCTGCTGCCCTGCAGGGCTTTGTCTTAATGTTTGCTCCTTTGTAGCCTGTCATCTAGGTATTGAGGTGCTTCTCCAGCTAATACTGTTCCCACAGCTGCCTCCTGATAGGGGCCTGAATCTGAAGACGCATGCATTTGTGGTCTTTGAGTCCCATCTGTTGCTACTGCTGTAGGTGACCATTAAACCTTTTCACAAATGACTCTAGATCCATTTTAAAACCAGGTTTTGTCCCTACTGTTCCTGTTAGAAGGTTGTACCATCGCTGCACTGCTGTCATGGGTAGCAATCTTGGTCTCAGTTCCTGTCTGAATTTTCTGTTTGCTGAAACAGCGCTGTTTTCTGGGTGGCGCATAGTGAGTGTCTCCCTCAGCACTGGCTGTCTTGGATCCTTACTGTCTGTTCTGCCTAAACACATAGCTTAGAATAAAGAGTGGTAAACTTCTGTGGTGCAAAATGAGGTGTTTTTTAAGGTTTACATTTTAGTTTAGAAGAATTATTGTGACAGTCATTTACGTTAGATGCTGACTAAGTCTTTGGAAATAATCTGTTCTGTAGTTTATCAGCTGTTTCCTTTTGGTTTCTTTTCAGTTTGTTTTCTCTGTGAGTGTGGTGGACAAGATCTCTGTCTCAGACTTAAAATATTCCTGCTTTCTTTGTGAAACATTTCTTCAAGCTTTTTTTTTTTTTTTTGCATGCATGAAGTGCTTAATGCCTTCAATCTAATGAAAATGTTTTGTATATAACTCTAAAAGCTCCCTTAGGACTATAGACTTCTTAAAAATGGAACAATTTAAACATTTGCCACATAAAGGGGCACTTGGCGCAAATGTCATTATAAAAATTGTAAGAATATTTGTTAGACATTTTCACTGGTTTTTAGTTTTTTTTTCCTGTAAGACCCGCCTTTCCAGTCACAGTGGAAATCACAAGTCAAATAGAGTCCACGTGATTTCTGTTATTGGCAAAGAAGTAAAGAGTTTGTAAAGGTGGGAAGTTAGATGTTAATAAGAAAAAGAAACAATAGACAGTCTTCTCTGCTTCAGTCAACATGGTGCAGGTGTTGAAGCTGATGTAATGGTGTTGCTGTTTTCCTACTCTGAGTTGTACATACATATTTATAAACACATGCAAATCAATCAAGTATTGCATTAGCAAAATAACAAAACAAGGACTGACACGCAGAACAAGGCAAAACCACAAAAACGCTTCAAGTTCAAACCCTGCTCAGACTGAGTGAAAGTTTTCATTTTAAATTAGTGTGTTAAGATTCTCAAGTTTCACATGAGGAGATACATGATAGTGGGTATTCTTGTAAGGACAGATGTTGAAGCTCGCGTTGCAGAACTTGAGGCTTACATGTGGTTACTAGTAGACAGAAGCTCTATTTTGTGGAGGTTTTTGGATTCTAAGGAAATTGTTTTCTGATTTGAAACAGAGCTCCAAAGTAGTCAAATTTCACGTGGAAGAAAATCCCAACCCAGTATTTTTAGATCAGATTAAAACTTAATTCCAGCAGGATCAGACTGTTTTGTTTCAAATTTGACTGTGTAAGTGTTTTAAATACTGCTCTACCTAATCCAGCCTTTCAGAACAAACTAATTTGAGGGGAAAGAAACACTTCATGGAGGAAGGCAGTAACAGGAAGTTCTGATATTTGTAAAAATATTTTTCCCTCTCTTCAAAATTGATATTTCACAATATCAGTATGGTTTTCTGCTACATTTTAATATGGTGGAGCTGTATTTTACATAGTAGGATGACATTCATGTGAAGCCATTCTTTCTAACTGTGTCTTACCTGTGTTTTGGGGAGATATTCCAGCAGTGGGTGGAGAAATGCAGGATTCTGCCTGTCTTCTCCTGCCTGTTATTTTCCACCAGGATGGTTGGTATCTGATGTCTAATAGACCGTATTCCTTGGGAAACTCCATTATTACTGGTGATAGTTTTTAGCAGATCCTTGGAACTACTGATGAAAATGGGTACATGCTGTGTCTGTGAGAACAGCACTATTTTTAAACACGTTCTTGGAATGTGCGCTTGCTACTTATATCCTTGTTTATTCCAGCTATGTGTCCTTACTTTGTTCAGGTCCTGATGGTCTATTGGATATGACAAACTATGCTTGCTTTTGCAAAACTTGCCCTTGGTTGATAAAACCAGTGCTGATAGACCTGAACTCAGAAGCCATTAAAACAGATGGAATTTAGTAAGGCTTTTTAAAGCCCTTTGAAAATTCCAGCTGTCATGTGGACTTGCTGTCGGGGTGGTGACCATGTCAGTAATTTTTGTGGTGAGTGGCCATATTACAGTGCCGTTTCATGATAACTGGACAGTTCTTACACATAACTAGTGGCCCCCAGAGTAGGAGGTCCTGCTTCTTCCATACCTGCGTTGCCTGTGGGCTATTGCCTCCTACTTTCCTCTGAGACAGGACCTCCTCTGTCCTCATGAGGCACCCATTCCGGGTTTGGCATAAAATATTCAGGTTTTTTTGGCAGGACTAGCCTCCTGCTGGGTTAGTTAAATTAAGTCATGGGAGGGGGCCAACCATAAATGTTGGCTGTCCTGGGATGGATGAGGAGAGCAATGGTTAGCCTTTAGATTGGTCAGCTCTGTTGTGCAGTTAGGAATCTGTGAATGCTTTGGCAAATGATGACTTGTCTGTGTAAGGGCTCCCAGCTTCCTATGAATGAAGAGGAAGTACCACAAAATATCACTGGTGTGGTGAGGGATTCCTCATGCCATCTGAAGTAGCAGTGATGACATCCAGTCAACAGCATTTTTGGTATTAGTCCAGAGGATCTAGCTGAAAACAGTTGTTAGCAATGGCTTTGTTTTCCACTGTAGGTCATGCTGGGATGGTTTGATCTTTTTGAGATTTACTCAGACATACCCATTGGCAGTGTGACTGAACAGGGGTTGAGTACTGTGAGCTGATTTTGAACATGCAACTGAGCGTTTGTGTTCTCCAGAGCTGTTGAAGGGAGTTGGGATCCACTGCCAGCTTAGATGTTCTGCATGTTAAAAGCACCTGATTTCCTAGTAAGGTTTTAAAAAGCAGACGAAAGTATATAATTTCTAATATATTCATCTGAAATGAGTGTTTCAAGGGCAATTTGGGTATGTATGGGGTTTTTTATTGCCTGTTTAACCCTATCTCTCTGTTATAAATGGAAGATTTCTGGCATGGGAGAGACCATTTTGCATGAACTGTTCAGTAAGGTTTTCCAGGTGCTTAGATTTCAAAATTTTAAAGAAGTCTAAAAGGGCCAAACCTATGTCTAGGATATGCTGAGTACTAGGAGCTACAAGCATGACTTTATTTTGTATAGGCAGGCCAGAGCTAACTCTAACCTAGTCAGCTCTGTTAATATAAGCAGTGTAACTGCTGCACCACAGTGTTCAACACAGACTGCAAAAACTGTTTGAATGGTCAGGGAGTTACCCTACATGGGTAGCGTAAAGCTGGCCCAGGCATGTTTCCATCAGTTACCTTCACAGCACTGAATGTAAAGCTACCAGACACCTTTGTGGTATGTCATGCTGACCACCTCTTGCTTTTGAATGAAAGCTGTTTTCCTGGTACTGTTTGGGGAATCCTGATGATTAGCCTGCAGGAATTAGGTGGGCTGGACCTGTCCTGGAGCTTTTCCTGGTGTCTGGAAGAAGGCAGGTGTGCTGTTTGAGGATCTCCTCCTGGAGTTATTAGTGGTCAGTGCAGGGCCTCAAATTTGGTTCTTGCTGCAGCTGATTTGCTTGATGATAATCTATTGGTTCAGTTCAAGTTGACATTTTTGAACCTGCACCTGAGAGAGGTCGGAAGTTGGAACAAATTGAGTGCCTAGCCTCGTTTAACCTTTGCCATAAACTTTAATTTTTAGCAGTGAAGGAGAAAGAGCAAAAACATCCTTTAAGCTTTCAGGAAAAATCCAGAATTTTAGTATCTGGGCAAATCCTGTACGTGGAGGTAGTAGTTAGATCATTCCAGGCTTCCAGTTAGCAGAAACTATGTGGAGAAAGCTAAGGAATCCTTTGCTTTCAGATACTGCAGAAATATGTGAGCACCAGCTTTTTATTCATTTTCTTGAAATACAAACAAGAGATGCCAATAGAAATGATGGCTTTTGATTATAGGGCTATCATCCTTAAACTAATAGTCATGGCACATCTTCCATAGATTGTGCAATTTGGTTGAGCAATTGCTAGAAGTTATTGTCAGCCATCTTCTCCTCCCTGGTTGTTTGACAGATTCCCCCCTCCTATACTTGAGGAAAAAGGGAATCATGAATGTTTAATAACTGAAGGTACATGGTTGGTCCCAAAGCCAAATACCACAAATGATAAAATCATTATGAGCCTTCCCCCCCCCAAAGGAACCTTTTAAATGGAGGTAATTGATAAGCTGAAGATCACAAGGAGGAGGTGATCTCATGCTTCTGTGGCCTCACAGATTGTATCTGAAGCATGTTGGCTCTGTCTGAACTAGGCTGTGAGCTCCTTGGGGCAGAGCCAGTCTTCTTCCAGATCTTGTAAAATGCCAGACATTGCTGATGTCACCTAGTAAAAAACCATTTCCTCATACCTGACTTGTAGAGGGCATGATGGGTTTCAGTGGCATTAGTGAAGGATTGATGATTGCCAGCATTTAAAGGTCTCAAAGTTTAATGGCAAACTGAGAAGCCAAAGCAATACTATGGGAAATTAATGCATAGGCAAGAAAATGCTTTGGACACAATATGGTGACATGCCTTTTTAAAAACCTTTGCACTGTCTTGGCTTGTAGCTTGTCTATGCTGAGCCTTGGCCTGGGATTTCCTGGAATCTCCTGCTGTTGCTTTTTTTTATACTGCTTGGCACAGGGAAGTTGGATTTATAGAGGGGGTTGGGTTTTTTCTCACTCTTTCAGCTATTTGTTTAGTATGAAAGGACTGTGCCAGTGGTATTGTGGATTGTGTGTGCATTTCCAGTGTGTAGTTTCAGGGCAGGGGAGATCCTAGCACTTGTGCTGCTGTGCAGCAGTTCTCAGTCTTGCTTATAGAGGTGGCATTTGCCTTTCAAAATTGGAATTACTCTGCCATGTTACCTTCTTGACCTTTTTTTTCCATTGCTCAAGCAGAAAGTTTCTATTTCTTTCGAGTTAACTGGCTCCAGTAATGGGTTGCATGTCAAAGTCTGGAATGAAGACATTTGTGCAGCTTCTTTAAGTAATTCAGATGATGAGTGAGCTCATAAAGGGAAGAACATTGAAATTCAGGTTGAATCAGTGGTTAATTGGCTGCTAGTCTGTTCTCAGCTTCACTCATGCCTGAGCGCTGGAGGAGGATGAGGTCATGGTGCTGATTCTTGACCACAGCATGGTGTAGTCTGCCTGTGTCTTAACCAGGGCTTGCATCAGCTGCGTCCCCAACACTGAGTTACTGTGACACAAATAGTGCTTTAGCTTTGTCTTAAACAGCCATCAGCTTGCTGTGGTTAGGCTGTACATGTCACTTGTGCCTGTGGACCAGGAGACACACCAGCCCTAAAAACCAAGATGTCTGTTGTCACCTGTGAAGAAAGCCTTCAGCCCAAGTTTAGAGGAAAGTTCAAATTCATCCTCAGGATCTACAACAAGGCACCTTTTGTTACCCTGTGATTTGCTTTTATAAACTAATTCTCCTGCTTGCTTTTGATGCTTTATTTTAAGACTGTATAGTCAGACATAATTTCATAAGCAGAACCAAGAGAGATGGAAAATGTGGTTTCTTTTAGCTTTCTGATTTGCTCTACAGCTTTGGTTTTCAGCATGTTTGTGTCACAGAAACTCCTGCATATATTTAAGATGGAGTTAGTGGGTCTTTTCACCCTTCTTCTGCAAAAGCATTTCCTTTATGGTTGTCTTTTTAGATGATAACTTCTTTTTTAAAAAGTGGAAAATTGGCCCAAGTTTCTGCAAAAGTAGATTCTACCTTAATAGCAGCCAGAGGGGAGTAGTTTACTGTGGTCCTTTGTTTTACCTTCTTGAATTTTAAAAACAAAACAACAAAAAACTTGGATCAATTATGAAGCCATACTGAGTCAGGTAGAGTACTTGAAAGGCTTAGCCTTTTGAGGAATGGGGTGGGTTTGGTTGCCATGACTGTTCAGATTTCCTTGTGGTATCAGCAGCACACGTCCTGTCCTGCTGCCGCCCTTAAGGAGGTAAAGGGCTTTTTGTGCCTTTACTGCTTTTCGGAGTACCAAGCCCCTGCCATGCCCTCACTTCAGGTGGGAAGTTTTCTCGTGAGGACAGAGCGCTGACAGAGGAATTGGATGGAAATCTGCTTCACCTCCATGTAACATCCCCAAACTCAAATGAAAACACAAAGAAATCCTGCAACCCCAAGTCCAAAGAAACCAATCAACAAAAAACTTCCTTACTTTTGTTTCTGAGCTGCACCCAGCTGGGCCCCGGGGCAGTTCCTGAGGGAGCAGCAGCAGCGCGCAGAGGTGTGTGTCCTGTGAGAACTGCTGGTGCATTCAGAATGGCGGGAGCACAGGTGGCCCTCGCTGAAGGAAGGCGCTGCTCCCGGCTCTGGTTGAAAATGTTTAGTAAAAAGGCGGAGGTAACGTCGCATCTTCGAACTGGGGTAATATTGCTTTTCTTCCGTGTTTCTGGGGCCCTGAATCGCTGCCACCTTTCCTTGTGTAAGGTTTGGGAAGGGAGATGTTGGGGACGGGCCCTGCACGTTGGCGCCACGCGTTGCCATGGCG
>NW_010144374.1:0-32491 GCF_000699245.1 Pterocles gutturalis
TGCCGGGGGGCGGGAGCTGCTGGGGACGGAGCGGAGTTCCGGCAGCCCCCGGTGCCCCACGCGGGGACCGTCCTCGGGTTCATCCAAAGTCCTGCTGAGGGCCGAGCATCGAGCCGGGTGGGCCCGGTGCCCTGCAACTGCAGCCCTACGCCGGGATCGATTCCCAAGTGTTAGCAGAAACCATGTCCCGGAGGGAAATCCAGTCCTGCGGGTCCCTCCAAAACTGCCCCGGTGCCGTGGCAGGCGGAGGAAATTGTCACCGTGGGCCCATTCGGACAATGCTCAGGTTTAAAATGCAGCTCCCAGAGGCTTTCTGTAGGGTGAGGCAGGGAGAGACCTCAGAGACTTTCCCAGATGGCTTGAGTTTGGAAGACAAGGAACTGCTCATTTGATACTAACAAACTGAATGATCGTGGTAGCCCGATGCAGGGGCAAAAAGGGCAGCAGTCAGCTAAGGGCAGGATAGAAGTAAGACTTAAGGTTGCTTTCCCTTTGAAATCTTGTGGGCTTTCTTAGAGCCCTCCAAAACCTTTCTGGTGCCCTCCTGAGTGTGCACAACCTTGATTTCACCACGACTGCACAAAGGGAGGAGCTAAAGTTGGTTTTGTGCGAGAAAATAATCTAGCAGAAAGGACAAAGAGTGAAACAAAGAAGAGTTACTTGCCATGTGAAAAGTCACTAGGTGTTACTTTCCTGGAGCTTGAGCTGTTGTTGAGAATAAAAAAATTAAAAAGGTCTCTTCTGGTTATACTGTCCTTTAAACCCCATCTTTAAGGAAAGCTTCTGAGGACGGAGGCTGTGGCCAGCCAGGCATGAATCGGTTGGATCAGCACCACAGCCCTTATTGTGGGCTTTGATTGTAAGATGTACCCAGTATTGCTGTCAGGCTCAGGTCTGCCTCACACAGTCTGCACTTCACCCAGAGCATCCAACCAAGAATGGCTTCTATTAAAAGATGCTTGATTACAACACAGTAAAGAGTCTGCTTTTTAAAACACTATGACCAAAAATCCTACCAGAAAAGAACACTGTGTTAAAGAGGGTGTGTAGGAAAGCTGGAAGGTGGTGAAATGCCATGCATATGACTTGTGAGATAATAAAAACTTGTTTAAGTATATAAAGTGCTGCTGAAAATGCTGTTTGTTTCTCTGTATTGAAGTAGAGATCTGTCCTGTACATTGCAATTAGTACTGAGCTTAGTTTTATGAGGCGTGTCTGGAAGTAGAAATGCTTTCATCAGTAGGGGTTTAAACAAAATTTAAGCTTGATCTAGTAATTTGTGTGGATAACAATTACAAGAAACCAGAATTTGCATGTGTATCTGCAAAATGGCAAAGTGAATTTGGTTTTGTTCACAGAGGTTTAGAAAATGAGGTCAGATATGTAAGATCTTTAAATAATCTGAGAAGAAATGTCTGGAAAAATCAACTATGTTTTATAAAATAATACCCAAGTTTGATAGCGGTAAATGTAAATGCTTGAAAGAAATCCACAGCTCGTGTTGCTCAGTACTGCCGCAGCGGTTTTCGTTTACAACCACAAAAAATCTGTGGTAAAGGTGAGTGCTGCCTTTACTTTCCTTCATTTTTGTTTGCTTGCTTCTCTGTGTAAGGAAGTATGTAATGCTTTATTTCAGAAAAAGAGGGGAATCCTGGCAAGCTTATTGCCTACGCTTTGCCTAACACCTGGCTAGTTGGCAGGAGCGGCGAGAGCCAAGCATTAACAACTCTGGTATCTGCAAAGGTTCAGCTGTAAGGAAGCATTCTGGTAGCACTGAAGGTGATGAATGTTAGAAAGTGTGTCTATATGTACAAAACGTTGATTCTTGTGGATTGCAAAGTAATGTGAAAAAAAAAAAAGCTTCATAAAGACAGGAAAATAAATACTGTTGTAACTTTCTCAACACAGAAACAGGCTTTGGCTTATTTCAAGGTAGCAGAAATCTTGGCAGCATCTTCCAATAATGTCTTACAGCTATCCAAACACTGTGTCTGCATCTCTTTATTCAACAGCCACCAGGCACCTCCAGAGGTTCTGTCTGGATCTCTACTTCTAACAGCTCTTGCTTCACTCTCTGCTTTGGCTAACCATGTTTTGGTGTCACCTGTATCTGGATTATATAAATATTTAATATTTATCATTGTGTATCTCAAAATCCACAAGATCCTGGAGTAATTAACTCAGTAGTTTAATTATGTGTGGTTAAAATTGTTTCATTTACTGAAAACCTGCTCTTATATAATTTCCGGGGACATTCCGGAGTCCTCACCATCGGGAGTAATAGCTTATTGTCTTTCCCTGTTCATCTCCTCCATGAATGCATAAACTTCTGTCATATCCTGTCTCCATCCTTTTTATTCTGTGCTGAAAGGACTAATTTGTTGAATCTGTGCCATGCAGGAGCTGTTATGTGTCTCTATTATCCTCATCACAACTTTTTGTGACTTTTTCGCAAGAGCAGTCCGAGTACCTGCACAATTCAGACATGCACAGAGCAATGCTTTCCGTTGCATTCTCCATCATGTTCTAGTAACTCCTATTTGCTTATTTTAATTTTTCAGAGACCTCAAAGCAACGAGTTGACTTTTTAATAGTCACTCCAATATTCTTTCTTAACTGCTTCTAGACACTAGAAGAGTACCTCCTGGGGTCCATATATGTACATATAATTGAATAGGTGTACTTTGGATTAATTTTCTCACTGTCTATCAGTTTGCAGCAGCAACACTGAGGTTCACTTGCCATTTTATTATCCAGTTACTCACACTGGGTAAGATCTTCTGCTGTTCCTTGTGGTCAGGATTAGTTTTGACTACCATGAACCATCACTTTTGTAATGTGCTATTCACAAGCGTTTTGATTTTTGCTAATTCATATGTATAGCCACCTCCTTACTCATCACTTTTTGCTTAAAATGAGGCTCTTTCAACACCTAGCAGCTTACTTGCTACTTGTCATGCAGAATTGTTGTCAATCAACTGGCAATGCAGCTAGAGACTGAGATAGTACTTTGGAAACAGTTTTCGTTTCTTTGAGGCTGAGGTAAACATGTGTTACACCTGACATTTTTGTGATAACGTCAGCAATAAAAGCACCTTCCTAGGGCAACTCAGCATGTGTAACCAGCTTGTCTCTGCACTTACTTTTCAAACACTCATTTTAGCCATACTGAGGGCAAAAATACCATTCTTCTTTAGCCTTTGAGCAAACCATTTTTTCTCATTTGATGTCTTTACACACATATTATTATTAGCGTCTGACATAGGTACCCAGCCATTATTTTCATGTTCACTTTGATTGCCCTCCCAGCCTTTAAAAAAATAAGCCTTTGCATTTTATAAAACAGTGCCTGAGGTGTCATTGGCAAGGTCTGGCTAATACAAATACATGGTTTTAGGAGCTCAAATCCATGAAGCCATGACTTCCGTGTCTACTATACAACACTGAACTCAACGCTTGCAGAGCCACCACGTTCAGTACACTCTGCCCCCTCCCTCCCTGCACAGAAGAAAGGGGCCTGTGTGTCATATTCAAGGAACATTTTCTTAACAAAGAATAAATTTTTATTGTTTGACATAAGCACTTTGCTACTTCATCATCTTTCATCTTCTTTAACAGTAAAATGTTAATTTGATAAAAATACCACTGTGGTTAGGTGCTGGAGGAGGAGGGTCAGAGAATGCGAGGCTGGTCTGAGTGTCGAAACAGCACTCGCTGTACTTTTTAAACCCAACTTATTGTAAGGGCTACAAAGATCCTGGTTGATATACATGTTGCTGCAGGTCACTCATTTCTCTGGCCACAGGCATTGATCCTATAATCATTATAGACTCCAAAAGCTTCTCTGTCAGACAAAGCTTAAGACCACTGAAAAAAGAAGCCAGTGCAGAAGACATCAACTTTTTTTTTGTGTTCACTGCCCAGTTCAAACAATTCAGGATGCTTCTGGAGAGGGACACAGCACCTAGTTTACTTCCATGAGTTAGAGCTGTCTTCTACTGGACCGTTCCTCCAAATCGTTCTCCAAAGTTACTCCACAGAACAGCATGGGCCCTGTCTTTTCTGTTGGTGAAATCTTGGCTGTGCAGGATAGCTGGGAGGTTGAACAGGTTTCATCATTTCATCCAGCTGTTAAAAAGAAGTCAACAAATCCAACAGTGTGACAAGTCTCAGGGGCTGCCGGTTCCCTTGTTTCACCCCCCTGTGGCAACCAGAATTTATGTTGTCAGTGGCTGTTTGCATTTTCTGCCTAATTCAAACAGATCAGTATGGTTCCTGAGCTTCCCAGGTCCTTTGTCCAAGTCTTGCAGCTCCAGAGACACCTTCCCAGGGCTGCTGCCTGTTGGCCCAGGGAAGCAGCCGGCTGGCCCCGCTCACTCACCCGTGCTGGCCTTGCAGCTCTCGGGCTCTCCACCGCCCCGAGCTCTGCAGCCCCTGGCCCTGCTTGTGTGCAAAGGCTCCAGCCCCTTCACGGGTAACAGAGTCGGTGGGTAGGACCTGTATTTCCTATCTGTTGCTCAAAAAAAAGTTTTGTGAGAGAGTAGCGGAGTCTCGTGTGACTCTCGGTGGCATGGCATCTTTTCACAAAGAGGGTCTTATCTCACTGCTGTCATCACCAACAGCCATGTCATGGAAGAGACACCATAGAGCCAGGCACCGACAGACAGAGGAGGGTTTATAAAGGAGGGTCATGATTTTCTTTGCTTTTGAGAAGGTACTTTACACTGTCCCTGAGCAATAATCACTCACCAAAGGAGAGGGGTGTAGAGCATAGGCCAGACCTTACTTTTGACTAATTCCCACCCTTTGTCATGCATATTACATGCACTATTAGAGTTCAGGCAAAGTTTTCTCAGGTTTGCCAAGAACACTTTAATCTTCCACACTCATCTGAGGAGGCTTTGTTCTCCTGTATCTCTTGGAGCACACAGAGCATAGAAGAAACCCACATTAGTTTACTTATTCACAGATAAGAATGGGAAGAAGCCAATGAGAGAAATCAGGGGCAAATGCTGGAGCCTGGGGAGAGAAGTTGCTAAAGGCAGTAGTGATGGAGCAGCCATCAAGGCTGCAAAGTACAAAGGGCAGTGGCAGTGAAGCCAGAGGAGAAGCTGGATGCCAACAGTGGGAGAGGGACTGATCCTGTACACCCCAGAGGGGGAAGGGGAAGGCGTGGAAGGGGAGGGGAGCATTGGAATTAAAATTTCTGCTGGGAGTCCTTGGACTCAGTGACAGGAACTCAAGGGCAATGGAGGGCAGAGCAGATAGCATCTGAGAATGATGTGTGATTCCTCCATAGGAAGTGGGCTGGATTCACATGTTTTACATTGTTTAACTTCAATCAGAATACAGTACATTCTCTTTTTCCTTTTGTCAGTATTCAGATCACTGACTAGTGGCATGACATGACTAATCCAGCAGAGTTTGCTGAGTTCTCAAGTGCAAATCCTGATTCAGATTAAAAACAAGAATAGGATGATTCAGCAACGACCTGGTTGCACCTACGCATGCATCATATTAACCAAGTCATTTCTTGAATGCAAATATATAATGGGAAACATTTCCTCTTGCTAAGCTAATCAGAGACAAAGGAGTAGAACTGGGTTTCAGAAGGAAGAGTCATGAGGAACTAAGTGGATACAGTTAAAATCTCATGCTCTTTAAAAAAAAAAAAAAAAAAAAGAAAAAAGAAAAGCCACAGCTATTACAAAGAGCTTTCCAGGCAGAAGCTACAGTCGAGCCCACAACAACATGCTCTACCAACAGATCTGTGCTGGATTACAGCTCATGAGTCTGTGTGGTATACCCAGACAGCTGCAACCCCAGGGCCCTTTGGATGGCATCCCCATTTCCAGTGATAATCCCTGGAGTAATGCCCCTGGGAACATGCTTGTGAAGCCTTATAGGATGCATCTGGGCAGCATCCCAGGACATAAGGACAAGTCAAATTCTCAAATGCCCACTGTTTGTTTTTTCATTCCCTAGTTTTTCTGCATTCCCCATTTCTAGACTTTCTTTCCTGGCAATTCAACTATTTGTCAAACAGCACCTGTCACTCATCCCATCAGATGGCTCCTTCACATGTCGAAGCCAAGCAGTTCTTTCTTTATTTGTGGGTATTCAAGAACAAAGGCTCCATCGCTGCTGAGGGGTGAAGATAATTTAGCATTCTACAAGGGGGTTATGCACCTAATTTGGAGAATGCTGAAGATCTGGTGGCCAGCTGTACTCAGTGGTGCAGACTGAAAAAGAGGACAGCATGACAGGGTGAGATAGTGGTATTGATTGGGGAAAATCTACAGCATCTGCAGAGCTCTTGGGTGCTGAAGCACGCAAAGCTACATGCAAAGCTGGCACTAGTGCCCCCATGCAGAGATAACATCAGGAAAGCTCCTGTCGTGAGAGAGAACCATGCAGGCAGCTGCATGCTCAAGCTTGACTGCTGTTAGTCAATGGGAAAAAATTTGGAACTGGAAAGTCAACATAAATTATGCAAGGAAGCCTACAGAGGGTAGAAGCCTGGGAGGAATACAGAGAAATTGTCCAAGAAGCCAGGGATCAGGTTAGGAAAGCTAAAGCCCTGATAGGATTAAATCTGGCCAGGAACATCAAGGGCAACAAGAACCTCTACAAGAAGAACCAGGTACATTGGTGATAAAAGGAAGACTGGGGAAAATGTGGGGCCTCTTGGGAAGGAAATGGGAGTCCTGGTTACCCAGGATATGGAGAAGACTGAGGTACTCAATGACTTTTTTGCCTCAGTCTTCACCAGAAACTGCTCAGGCCACATCACCCAAGTCACAGAAGGCAAAGGCAAGGACTGGGAGAATGAAGAACTGCCCACTGTAGGAGAAGATCAGGTTTTAAACAATCTAAGGAACCTGAAGAAAGTTGGAGAGGGACTTTTTACAAGGAAATGTAGTGATTGGACAAGTTGTAATGGCTTTAAGCTGAAAGAGGGTAGATTTAGATTAGATATTAGGAAGAAATTTTTACTGTGAGGGTGGTGAGACACTGGAACAGGTTGCCCAGGGAAGCTGTGGATGCCCCATCCCTGGAGGTGTTCAAGGCCAGGCTGGATGAGGCTTTGAGCAACCTGGTCTAGTGGAGGGTGTCCCTGCCCATGGCAGGGGGGTTGGAACTACATGATCTTTCAGGTCCCTTTTAACCCAAACCATTCTATGATTCTGTGATTCTATGATTCTAAGACTGCGAGGCTCTGCATTGGACAGGAAATAATCAAAGAAGCGGAAGTAGGCTTCAGGAAGACCTGGTTGCCCAAGGGCCATTGAGGATATAATGAAAAAGGGTATTTTCCCAGATTATACATGTACTGGGAAGGAACTACAAGCCACGGGCACTTCAAAGAACACTAAATAGATGAGGTAGTAGTCCCTGCCCAGATCCACTCCTCCTGTTTGGTAGTGGTGCTTTTTGAGTGACAGCTATGGCTCATCAATATCTATGCTGGACACCAAACTGCATTAAGGAAGGATTCAGATACCACCTACTAACTGATGTTCCACAAACTTGAAACGAAACCAGCAATGATCTATATGCTACCTCATATGTAAGAGGGAAATGTTACCAGCAGAGTGGGGAGTGAAATCAGCTTGCTGGAGTAATTCTGCTGACCTGCAACAACCAGACACAAAAACAAATAGCAAAGTACACAAAAATGCTGCTGAGCTGAGGGCAGCTTCCTTTGTCAGAGGAAGGCAGATCCTGCTTTGCTGGAGTTTGGGAGAGGTGGTGCTGGACTACAGCATGGTATTGCTGCTTGGAAGGACTCTTCTGAGCTCTATGGCATATGCAAACCCCAGGCTAGTAGCACAAGTCTCAGTGTATTTGAGATGTGAAACCTGATAAATAAACACACAAGTAAAAACAGCAGAAATATTAGATACCTTGCTAACATAAGTAAAAAAACCCCAAAAACCACCAAACTTTTTACTAAAATAATTCTTCTGCACTTGACTAAACTGTTCATGGGCCAGTAAGCGTGACGCTTTTCATGCCCAAATTTTTCTAGTTTTGCTACATTCCTTTGATACATTTCTGTGGGTGATAAACAAATGTTCAGTATAAATAGATGGACTTTTAATATTTAAGGGCTAGATAATTATCAATACTTATGGTTTATGAGCACCACTGATAATTTTGTCTACAATTGGATAACAGCTAGGGACTGAACGAGCAGTTAATGAAAAGAGTCAGTAATTTATGACACTATAAATCATTGTGAGCAGCCACAGGAAAGGTGAAGTGGTTGTTTTGCATTAGTTGAAGTTTCATAGCCCTTTCTGTAACAGGTTGGAAAAGGATGTTGGCTCTTCCCTGGCTTTGTGCAATAAGAGGTGGAGAACACTTTGAACATGTCAGTATCCTTGGGGTACAAAGGCTTCAGGTGAAGAAATCCCTGGAACTCTTTCACCAGTAGTCTGATTTGTCTGTCTGCTATTTCAGGCTCTCCCTGACATCCTGATGAACTTTACTTTTGTGCTTCCCAGTCCTAACGTTCCTAACCGACCCTTTTCCTTTCCTGCAGCCCTGTCACTTTCTCCAATCTTTTTGTCAACAGCTGCCACAGGCTACAAAAACTGAGAAACTGTCTCACTTCTGTGTTTCTTTTTGTTGAAGACCAAGAAGTCCCTGATGTGCAGAATACTCCCAGGGAAAAGAAAGGCTGTTCCTTGGGCCTGACTCAGACAGTGGAAGGTGACTTCCAAGCTCTTTGGGGAGACAATTGTCCAGGAGCTTCCAAGCTCTTTGGGGAACAGATAAGCTGCAAACTGCCAGGATGTTCCCTGAAAGATCTCTCCAGGATCTCTGTGCAGCTGCAGGTGTGTTTCAGCTGCGCAGAACCAGGGACAGGAGCTCAGAAAGCTGCTGAGTCTACACTTAGACTGAATCATCTGGACCCGGATCAAGCCAAAGGGACTAGATCATTCAGGAGTGGAGCAGTAATTACCACTAAATTAATATAAGGAAGGAGTCCTTGACTTCTTGCTCCAAAGGGTGGTGGAGCCCGAGGGAAGGTAATGATCCAGGTACCAATGTCTCTCCACCTTGCCTGTCGTATCATGCTGCTAATTGCAGAAGTCCCAGCAGAGCCTATTGCAGAGGTCTGTGGGAAGGGATCTTGTAGACACAGAAGAAACAGAGCCATCATGCCAAGAAATGACACAAAGCCACACAGTATCTCCTCAGAAAAGCCACTGAGATTGTTCCTAAGCAGTGTATGCATTCAGGATTACAAAAACTCCATCAGAGACAAGAAATATCCCTTTCAAACAGCACTCCAGGAGAAACAAAAACGAACCCCACTGGGTCAGGAATGTTTCTGCCTTTGCTCTCCACTTTATTCAAGTACACCATAAAGGGATTTGCTTCAGGCAGGGAAAGGTGGACATGCAAGAAAACCATTGTATTTTGAAATGTTTGCATTACCCATGTACTCTCAGTGCTTCCTGCTAAAAGTCAAGGGCTCCAGCTAAGCAGGTACTTGGTGACTTGCTGGCATATTTTAGTGGGTCAGTAGATAATTTATTTTGTTAAGAAATAAATTTCTGACATGTTTCTGCTCCCTCTTATTTGAGATTCTTTATCAGCACCAAAATGTGCCTTCTGCTAAGTGAACTGGCTTTTTAATGGGTAAATGATGGGTGGCAAAACAAACTGAGTATGGAAAAGAAAAATCTATTCCTTTGTTATCTGGCTGCATAAGAGAGTAACATTTTGAAAGAGAGGTTGGAGGGGTTTGAGGCACCCTCAAGGGGAAATGCCCAAACCCCACACATTCAGTGCATGCAGTGTTGTGTTAGCTGGGACTTCCTTACCAGAGCCCCTTCTTGACTCAGCCCACAGCCGCACTTGCCTGTAGCTCTGTCCTGCACCCTCCCATGTCCCTGCTCCCCAGCACAGTCACGTACACTCTGGTGTGTCACACAGGCTGTCCACAGGTGCAGAGAAGGAGATCATAGCTGTGCTGGGATGCCCTCCAGGAGAACCCCAGAGTAATTCCCAACCCTTTTGGCAGGCTCATTTTTTATCCCATGCTGCTCTCTCTGATCCCAGTGGCGGCCCTGGGCTCGTGGTGCCCCTGCTGCCTACACTTTGATTTCTCTCTCCTCCCCACCTGTGTGTGCAGCCCCTTCCCAGTATGGCCCTGCAAACGACTGAGAAGTCTTTCCTGGTCAGGGGAGCACAGGAGAACGGGGTGTTGGGCTGTCTTGGCACATAGTCATGCCTGTGTTTTTGCAAAAGTAAAAAGCAGGAAAAGGCCATTTCCCAAAAAAAAGCTGGGCTTTCAGAGAAAATGGAAAGGAGGGGAAGAGAGGCAAATTCTAGGTCTAGGTGACCCATAGGCTGTGGGGTTCAAAACCAAAATGAGACCAGGCACTGCCAGGAGGCATTCACAGTGGGACTCACCTCTTGGAACCGGTGTGGGGAATGCCGCAGCCCTCCTGGCGTCTGCATGATACAGGCTGGATCATGGCCTGAGTTGTACAAGGAGCTTTGTCTGGACAACAGAAAAATGGGATTAAAACAACCTTACAGCAACTTTGTACATGTCTAGCTTGTGGAAAAAAAAAAATGTAAAATAAATCAGGCCTAAACCACACAAGATGTTTTACTGCTAGGTATTTTATTGTTATGGGTAGAGTGTCAGGCAAGGGTGCTCATAAATCTGTTGCAGTAGTTTCTATTATTTAAAAATAGATAGAATCTACTGGAAATTATTCCGATCTACAGCATTTATGTGAAGCTACAAGGAAATTCCAGGCAAGATCAGAATTTGCAGAGTTCCCAGTTCCCATCAGAGATTGCAACTGCTGTTGAAACACTTTCTTTCCAAACAACCCACAATCCCAGGTGAGGTCATTCTTCCTTGTGTCAAGACATGTTGCATTGTCATGTAGCCTATTGTACATCCTGGGAACAGGAATTTTGCCTGTAAATCAGCAAAATACACATGCATGTCTATAACTTCAGAGACACAAAATGTTGGCATGAAACCCAGGATTGTTCATGCTCTTTTAGCTATGCGCAGCTCCAGTTGGCCTGCTTAATTGGATTTGTATTTATTTTTTCTTTTCTGTCACACTCACTACACTTCCAGAACTACTCACTAGTGTAATGGCACTGCCTGCTGATGTGAAAATCGCAACGAGATCACTAAAACCAGCTAAATTATTGTTTCTTTTTCCTTTTGCTCATTTGATATGTCCTATGACAGCATTGAGGTCACTCACAGTCTGGCTTCAGGAGTAAAACAACTTGTGATCCCTTTGAAATTCCAGAGAGCAAAGGAAGATACAGAGAAGGTTGCCTAAATACTCTCCAGCAAGCCCTAGAAGCTACTGGCCAGATTTCTGAAATTCAGCACTTTCTGCTAAACAATACATTTCTATACCACACCCCAGGACAGCTAGGAAGGGCTTGTGAGCTGTGCCAATGGAAGGGTGCACTCTCACCGCTCTCTCTCCTGAGGTTAGACCATCCCTTCGGATGTGGAGCCCAGAAGCCACTCCTTTGGCATGGAGAAGTTGTTCCCATAGCTTTTCCTACCAAAAGCCAAGCAGCTCGCTTTCTTCTATGAGCAGCTGCTGGTGCTGATGATTTAATGTAAAATGCAGAACCCTGCCTCGAGGATCCTCTCTTTTTTCACACCTGCCTCATTTATAGAATAATTTTGGATATGCCTACATTGCTTTACATTATAGTACATTACACCATATTACAGCACACAGCATTGCAATGTACAGACATAAGCTACGGCTACAGACACTAGCAACCACTGCAGCCCAGCAAGAGCAGTCTATAGAAAGAGCTGGTGCTGAGGATCCAGCAGTCGCACTGCAGACATGTGTAGAGGGTTTGCTTCGGGCCAGTCCCTGTGGACCAACTGCCAAGGCAGCTGGAGCATAGGGACTATGCTCCAGGAGAGGGTTTTCCAGTTTTGCCCAGTCCAAAAGAGACCCAGGCTGATTCCTCAGTGTGACCCAGAACACCAGGTGATTCACTTCAGCAGTATGTTCCTGTTTCCAGTGAAAATGCTAATGTAGAAACATCTTTAGGTTTCCCCAAACTCACCCAAGATTTGGAGATTTTTGCTTTGCTTGACCTGGGAGCACTCATACCTCTATCTCCTACTCCCCACACCACCAGGCTGTAGGTTAGCCCTGGCTGATGTTGGTCTCCACCTCTCCCATAGAATTTATTCAGCTGGGCAGAGGGGAAAAAACTCATCAGGACAAAAGGACCCAGGGAGGGAACAAGATAATCTGTGGGAGGATTTTCCCTAAGGACTAGAGGACTCAGCTGGGAAAGGGGTGGAGGCTCTGGAGTCTCTGCTCCCAGCATTGTTTATGCATTTTACATTAAACACTGAATAAAAGGCTGCAAATGTGCCTCAGAGGTAGCGTTATAATTTCCTACTGACAGTCTAAACCACCAGATGAGTCAAGGACCTGCTTTGCATGCTCTCTGTCCTTCTGTGCAGTGTCCCACAGGAGTGAAGAGTGTCCCCTTCTTCCTACCCTGCCTCCACACCTGGCCCCCAACCTTGGGAAGGAGAGACGTGGGACTGAATCCTGCAGTCCAAAGGAAATACAGGTCTGTGTCTCCTTCTTGCTGGGAGACAGACATACCCAGAGGGATAGACAACTACCCAGCCAGCTCCATGAGGAAAGGAGGCGCTTTGTGAGGTGCCAGATCAAGCCCCAGCACACACAGGCATGTCTGCATCAGGCTGACAAAATCCTTCAGGGACATCAATGGCTTCTTCATGACCATGGGTATGTAGTGCAGAAGGGACGGGGTCTCCTGAGTGCACCCTGCAGCCATGCTGGGGGACAAGGGGGAAGCTCTCAGAAGTGTGTCCTGAGGAGCCACATTACATGTGTCCACACAAGTGACCCCTTGAGCATGGTTTCTTTTCAGGAGCTGAGAATTTAAGAACTTTCCTCCAAAAGTGATAGTTAATCCCCAAAATAACACATATCCAGGCTTTTTCTGACAGTGTTGCTGGGTTTGGCTAGTGCTGAGAGTTTTTCCAATGTTCAAAGTGGTTTAGCAGCACTGATGGCTTACCAAATTAAGCTAAAATAATGTGTACAAGCTTTAGACTACTTGGGGCACATCTACCACAGGAATTTACCAGGAATTTATCAAGATAAATATAAAATTAATTTACTTAATCAAAACAGCTGTTCTGCTATAGAAAAAGCTGAAGCAAACCCGAATAGCCCTTATCTTTCAAGCATGCCATGTCAGACAAACACCTCAGGTATGACCCAAGTGAATTTGATTCTGCTTCAGATTTGCAGATTGGGCTGCATGACCTCTTATTTCTGATATTTACTTTTTTTTGCTTGGTTCCTGTGTCTGGGAAAAAAAAAAAAAAAACAACCACCTCTTCCAAACAGATCCATTAGGAAAAAAATGCATTTGCTGCTGGTTTTTAATCATGTTTAATAGGTGCCTATTCTTCAGTGCTTAATTTTTCAGTGGTCAACTGGATAATGCCTCCCAGATCTTTGGTGAAGGAGGCTGTATAACATCAGAACTTGTTAAAAAAAAAAAAAAAAAAAAAAGTGAGAGTTAGCTTGCTGAGGAGTAAATGAAGCTAGTGAATCACGTGTGAACCAGGCATTGTCACAAGACCATTCGGCCTGGGGACTTGCAGCTGTATCATCTTTGGGTCAGTCCCCAGAGGCAGTGGCAGGGCTGAAGAGCTCCCTTGGGTTCCTGAATAGCTGGCACATTGCTCTGACTGCCAAAACCTTTGATTGCTAATCAAGGTTTTCCTCCACAGTGATAAAGGGGTTAGACAGGTTTGAGGATGAGTTCCAAGAGACTGTTTAGGTGCTTGATAGCATTTAAAGAAATGTCAGACACCTACGTTCAGAGCTGCAATAAAGAAAACCCCCACCCAGCTGCCACCCAGCCCTCCAGGCACTGAAATTCTTCGCTTTCCAGTGTGACCTGCAAGTGCACCCACAGCTCCTCTTTTCAGTGTCCTGAAGGCGCCACCACGGGGGTGGAGAAGGGGCCTCCACCCACGTCAATCCCATCTCAGTGTGGGGCAGAAAAAGAGAAATGCTGGAGGGAGAAAGTGTGGAGGGAGAAAGTGTGGGCGGCTGTTCAGCAAGTCAGGCTCTCTCTCCGGAGGAAGCCCCAGCATGACTTTATATTTTGCAATAAGCAGTGGATAAACACAAAAATAATCTTGAGATCAAGGTTATCCCCCCTGGCTGTGAGGAGGGAAACCTGAGTTATGCGGTATTCCCCTTTCATCCCTAATTCCTGTGAAATACCACACAGTCCGCACTGTTCCAAGATATCGGTTTCATATGTCTGTGACAAGTGACGAAGTTACTCTTATTGATGTCCCTCTTTTTCCTTACATTGACCAAGAAATAGGGCGGTGTCTCTGGCCATCACCCCTCAGCTCTGCTGGGCGTGGGCACACACCTTCCAGCTCTGTGACAGAAAGCATGTGTGTCTTTGAGCGCAAACCCCTTGTGTCTCTGGCTTCCCGTGGATATCCGAACCTGCCCCCCACCTGCCAGCATGACTGGGTGACATAATTATCGATTTAATTTTTAATTTCCTTCTTTATGTATCTAAATATTTTGAGGTTTTTTTCTCTATCACCTCTGGGCACAGGGCAGAGCTGACCAAAGTGCCAGCCTGGCCAGCTCTCACCCCTGAAGCAGTTCAGGACACTGGAAACCAGGGGGATGGATGAGGAGTTCAAATTTTTCCTTGAATTGCATTTCATTTTACACATATCACCTACCATTTTGTGGCTGCTAAAATGATCTTTCCCCAAAGTGCCTCAATTCTTCTCTGATGTCAGCTAATTCTCTCTCGTCATGATTTTGTCTTATATCAGCCTCTCCTGGTGACAAACATAAATAATTATCACAGATGCCAAAATAAAACTGACTCTTCAACCCAGGATTTAAAACATTTGCTGGGAATTCTAATTTTTTGCTGTATTTATTCTGTGTTAGTACAAACTCTTATTATTGTTATTGTTATTATTATTTCTCTCTTTGGTCAAGGAACCGTGGGGTCAGAGCTGGGTTCAGACCCATCCAGGTGGCTGCTCAAGCCTTACCCGCACTGGGAAACTTTGCAGGGACTGGTGAACTAGTTAAAGTTTGACAAGACAAGAAACCGGAAATTGAGTAACCATGACTGAGTAATTTTTTTTCAGACAGCCTATTAAAGTTCTGTTGGATGCTTTTCAACTGGTTTTTATTATCACCAATTGAACACATACTGTGTGCCTACCTGGGAGCTGTCTTGATTAAACCCAAATATCAGCCCTAATAACAGGATTAAATTCTCCCTCCTGTGTCACCCAGGTCCAGCTAAAAGCTGCAAGAGTCAGTTTGGCTTTCACTGTTGTGAACTTGTTGCAGATGAGGGTTTAGATAAAAGTGCGACTTGACAGATTTCGATGGCAGGGTTCACTCTATTACCTACTACATGGAGGAAACATACAGACGGAAATATGTGTTTACAGCTAACAGATTATATGTCCACACCCAATTCACTACATCACTTAGCAAAGATTTCAAAGTTTCATCACGCTTATTCCCAATTCACTTACCTTCTACCCGCGTGTCCAGTTTTAGTTCACACCAAAGTTCAAACCCTAGGTTTCCTGAAGCAGACACTCAGGCATCAGATTTTATAAAAATAAATAATTGAATGGTACAGCATCAGGGTCAGCTTGAGCTGGGTGCCTCCAGACAGGGATGACCCCAAAGAAAGAAATTCCTGGGTCTTTATACCCTTACGGACTATTCACTGTCCCCTCATACAACGGTTGGTTCAGTAGTAAAATTTGTGTCTGGGGTCTTCTTGTTCCTCACTGGATTATTTCACTGTCTTCAAACAGGTCGTTATCTTGCCTAATTGCAGCTGCTGTTGATGGTTGTAGCCTTGAAGCCTCCATATCTTCTAGTCCCTGTTTTTTCATCAAAGCATGAGAAACCGAAAAAGTCCCAGACTTAGGATAAAAAGTTCCAGACTCAGGGCAAGCACTTCTTAGCCAGAACTACCACATCAGTGTGTTATTCTACATTATTCTCACACTAAAAATCCAGAACACAGCACATTGTACCAGCTACTAAAAGGAAAAGCACACCTAAGTAGAAATTTGGAACCTAAGGTTTTCAGCAGATCTAGCTACTCACACTAAGTAAGTAAAGCTAAGCAAACAGCATACTAAATCACACAATATTATAACTCTAAGTGATTTATTCTATTTGAAACTTACTTATTTAAGTGAAATGACCAATATCTCTTAACACTGAGAGGCGTTCCTGCTAAAGGGGAGAGTTCCCTGGCGTGCAATCCAGTTGCCATCCAGGAAGAATTCAAATGGGGCTCATGCAGCGATCTGTCGTTGGTAAAATATCTTGTTGCCTGAAGGAGCACCCGAGAGGTGTCCCAGCTCAAGGGGAGATCATCACCATGCAGCCACGCTGCCTAGCAGGGAGAGCTCAAAGAAGGCTCACTTAGGCTGTCGTATTTATGGGATAAAGTGGTTGGCTCATAGTCAAATTGCATACAATGAGAGAGGTACGCACGAGGCTCCTTGTACCACAACTTACCCATGTTCACTGTGTCACTCTGCTCCTTGTGGGTTTCCTGGAGGAGTTCTTGGCCCAGCTACAGCTCAGGCCTTTGCCTCCTGTGGAGCCTGTGCCAAAGTGCTGCTGGTTTGGTAAAAGGCAACGGGGGATGGAGTGCATCTGCCGCAGAACTTCAGCCCCAGGGACGTACAGGGAATTTTACCTGGGCCACGGGGTTCACCAGCTGCTTTTCTTTCCAGCCTTTTCATCTATCCTAAGTGGCATCAAAGGCCACAGTTCAATTCTTTCTTGAGGTCATCATCATGCTTTATATGATTTTGTTGTCATTGTTGTCGTCATTATTTAATAATTGCCTACATTTCCCAGACGTTCCCAAGACATCACTGAGATGGGTCCCGGGCCTGAGAAGTGCATCATGTAAAGGGTAACAGGGGGTGGTGGTGTCAGATACCAGGAGAAATCAGATTAGCCAGGATTCCACTGTGGTTTTGACAATACAGAATGGCTGCACCAGGCCGCTCTGGAGAGTTAAGAGCATAACCAGCTCTGCCTCTGGGTCTGAAGGATGCAAAATAGCCCAATTCTCAGTGGTCGGGAGTCGTGGTGGGTCGGGAGCTGGCAGAGTGTAAAACCTTCCTGTTTACTGACCTTGCCGCCCCAAGTTCCTCTGATTTGTGGGCTTGTACACTACTTGTAAACAGCTACCCAACATACAAGCCAGTGCAGAAAGCAGGCCCTCAGATTTGTGAAGAGCCAAACGATTTTAGGGAGCTCTCCCCCTCCTTTTCTAAGTAATAAACTCTTGTCTGCGGCCCCCAGCAAATCAGTGGCTTGAGTAAAAATCACTGGAAACAGATAAAATGGTTGCAAGAACATGACTGCATGTCGGCATGGGTGCTTTGGTCTGCGCAGCACTGGGACAGCATTGCTGCTGGCAGCGGGTGGGCACAGCCCCAACGGGGAATTATTTACCCAATTTGCAGATGTGCTGTAAGGAGGCAATGGTAGCTGAGATGTGAAATGGGACCTGTTGTTGCAAAAGGGCTGTGCAGAAAGCGGCTGAGTGGTATGTTGCAGTGTTTTTGAGGAGTTACACCCTTCCTACAGGCCTGGCCCAAGCCCATTGGGATCAACAGGGACCTGCTGAGTGACAATGAGGAGCTCTGGATCTGGCCTTGAAACATCTGCAAGCCTGCAGAACATGTCAGCGTGATTTTTCACAGCATTGATGGGTGGGGGGAAGCTGAAGTTCTGCCATAGGTGGGTGACCCAGTGGCACAGGCAGGAGGTAGCCAGGCGGTGACAAGATGCAGGGAGTGGCACTCCTGTCCACACACACCTTGGCAGAGACGAGGCAGGGTGCTGACTGGGGCCCTTGCTAGGACTTGACAGCTGAGTCAGGGCTCTGCAAGAACCTCTCCCTGTCTCCTCCTCCCACAGACCCACCTGTCCATTGCTCTGCATGTCAGGCGAGCCGTTGAGTGCTGCTGC
The DNA here is from genome assembly GCF_000699245.1 of Pterocles gutturalis. Classification (NCBI taxonomy): domain Eukaryota; kingdom Metazoa; phylum Chordata; class Aves; order Pterocliformes; family Pteroclidae; genus Pterocles; species Pterocles gutturalis. The sequence goes on from NW_010144374.1 coordinate 18,111, forward strand.
GCAGAGAAACCCACCCAAGCCACCCAGCTGTGTGTGCATGCTGGAACAGCAGCCTTGCTCCAGGACAAGCATCAAGGGGGCAGGGCTACGTAGGTAGGAAGTTGCTGAAGTGTTATTCGCACCCCACCCCCATATTTTTTTTTTGTGAAGCTAGCCAGTTTTTGGCTTCTGTGGAGGCTGAAAAGGAGGCCATTCACATTTACATGCCTAACCTGAGAAATTCAAGCCTGACAACATGGGGCTGTGCAGGGAGACAGGCACATGCGCTGCCCCTGGCAGGGGAAAGGCTGCTGCAACAGCAGCACCCTTGCTGCACTCCATGGTGCAAAGTCCCTCCAAGGATATTTTCTGGGGTGGAGATGGTCTCTGCCCATGGGCCCACCTGAGGGAACACCAGTGGCCAGTACTGTGTGGGATTTCAGATCCAAGTCCCTCTGGCTTCAGAGGCCATGCTCTCTGAGAGCACAGCAGAAATTTGTCCCAGATGGTCACACACCAAACAACTTCATCAGCTGTCGTTCACCTCAGACACGTACATGGAGAACTCTTAAACGTGTGCCTGTCGTCTGCCTTCTCACCATGGCAAGAGTACCTCAGTGAGCATGGTGTAACAACGGCAAGAAGCAGCATAACTGCTTTTAACCCAGGCCCCCAGCTACTCCATTTGCTGCAAATCAGTGAACACAGCCTACGAGCTAGAAGTTGAGCTGTGCATGAGCCTTACTCAGATATACACAACAGGGACTCTTCTCCCAGGCAGGCTGCTGGGCACCTCCTGACCTTGCTGTGCCATGGTCACCATGGTGGCAACGGGGGGAGCCAGCAAGGCAGCACACGCTACTTTATGGAGAAAGAGTTTTATTTCAGGAGCATGGTATTAAAGCCTTGGTTCAGTAAGGGAAATAGAGCTAACAGTGGTTAACAGAAAAACATACCATGCAGCTGGGAGCAGAGGTCTGCCTTGTGTTGGCTGTGGCGGTGCTTTCTGGCATGCCATGGCAGGGCCAGGGTGGGTGAGGCGCCGGGCCGGCACAGCACGCACCAGCAGTCTCTGCTCGGCAGAGGGGCTGGGGGAGCCCAACTCGCTCCGACCTGGCAACAAAGAGCTTGCAGCTGATGTGGGGTATGGTAGGCAGCCTAACTATGCAAAAGGTGGAGAGCAGGTTCAGAGCATCCTGCAACTGGTCTCATTTGCTTTTAGCGCTTTGGCATGCAGGGTTGCTGGGAAGGGCTTAGGCCAATGGAAAAACAAAGCCAAAGTTGCAGGAGGGCTGGGCTGAGAAGAGAGGGGGATGGAGGAGGGCATGCAGTGGGGCTGGAGTCAAGGGCTGTTGTGTGTAACGGGAGCAGAGTCCAGCAGACACTGCTGCTGTGCCCCTGTGGTCAGGGCTACTGCCTGTTTGAAAAAAAAGGAAAGCAGAGAGGGGGGGTGGGAGGAGTTGGGGGGAATTTGCAAGAGACCTTTTCCAGAGGCTCTGATTAATGTGTAGCACCACAGCCAATTTAAGCAATCTCTGCCTGAGGCATAACAAAGGAGAAATCAAAGGGTGGGGAGATGCAGCAGGGATGGGCAGGGACAATTAAACCAGCTGCCATGAGACAAACTGGCTGAACTACCACGGGGTGGTGGCTGTGCCAGTAGAGTACAAACCGCCAGTCACCAGTGAGTGGGTCACAGATTTGGCAGGGAGACCCTCTCCCCAGGGGTGGATGGCTACTAGGCAGGAGCAAGAGCAGGCACAGGGAAGGGCTGGGAGCAAGTGTGCTCTGCGGTTCAGAGCAGCCCCAGCTTGCAAAGAGGCAGGAGGAGATCTGAAAACAAGAAAAGCAGATCAGCTTTTCCCTGCAGAAAGGGTTAATTCCCACCCCAACAAACACAGCAGCCTCCCCTGTTCCAGCCACAGGATGTGGCAGATGGTGGGAAGGTGACTTGGAGAAACAAGACACTGAAAGCTGCCATTTCTATACGATGCCACCTACTTCAGCTGAACAGAACAGGAGATGATGAATTGTTCAAAGAGGGCACTGAAACCATCAGGGACTTGTCCTTGGCAGTAACAAAAGTCAGGGGATGTCTCAAATAAAGGAGAGTGTTCATGATTAGGGTTGCACAGTAGTGAAATGGGAAACATCCCAGACAAACACATCTCAGTCACAATTGATCTTACCTGCTGAGTCAATGAATTAGCACTGGTGTACCTCTGGCTCTTTGATTTACAGCTGCTCTTGGCATAAGTTGGACAGGGACTGGCACATTTGTTCCTGACCCACCTGGCTGCCAGGACACCCAGCAGCAGGACAATGTTGCTTGCTGCTTACCAGGTCCTGCTACCATGCAGGAAATGTCCAACCAACTCAAACCCATTTAGAGCACGGCCACACACGCAGATGTGCTGGTGGACAAAGGACCACGCACGCCCAATTTCTTCATTTAAACTTTGCCTGCTTATCCAAGCTTACTATAACAACAGATGTGGAACTAAAAATCCAGATGCTGGCATAAAAACCAAGCATGAAGTTAAAATACAATAAAGAAAGCTATTGTCATATCCCCATTTTGGGTTTAGCAGACCTGCGCTTTATCGTAGACCAAGAAAAACTACCCCTCCTCCATTTGAAGAAAACTTACCTGCCTTAAGGTGTTTTCCAGGTTTATTGGCATTCAGCATGGGGCTATTTCAATCTAATCACTAAAAGTGGTGTAGCATGATCAGGCATAATCATTAACTGGTCTCCATTCATATTCCCATGCTGAATGAAAGTCCATAGCTCAAGTTGCTCTGTGAAACACAGTTCTGGAACAGAAGCAGCTGTGTCTCCCCACCTTGGGACCAGCACAACACCAGGCCTGAGCCCTCACTGTTTATCTCTGGGCAGACTGGAGGGTGACGGGGTGAGGTATAGCCTGAGCACCCACCTTCCTGACCCTAAAGGAGCAGCTCCATTAAGTAAAGGTTTAAACCACTGCCATGGCAGGGCACAGAGCCTGGAGAGGAAGCCATCATGAGGCCACCAGGAACAACACCTACAGAGGCAAACCTGTAATGCTCTTCAGTTCTGCTTGCATTATCAGTCTGCAGAGAGAAAAATACAAGCACACTAATATTCAGTTTTATATATATTTTTTTTCCTCAAGCTTTCTGGTAGATACATTCAGAAGACTGGTAGCAATTTATTTTCACAGCAGCAATTAAAAAAGATGTGCTGCTATGCAGGAAAGATCAGGAGTTTGCCAGCAGAAAAGAATAGACAAATGGCAAGGCCCAGCTCAGGCCCTCAGGGAGGGACAGAGATGACTCTACGTATTTTCTCTCTCCTGTTGCTTGTGCCTGCACCCTGTTAGGGTTCTACTGGTCACCCATAAAACAACCAGCCAACCCAAACCCACTTACGGCTTGGACACACACAAAAGTGTGCTGGCACCTGTAAGAAAAAGTATGATACAACACAGGAGGAAAACCATGCTGAGCATATCTGCTCCTAGGGATACCTGCTCTTTATTACACCTCTTTCAAGAGTAGCTCCATGTCACAAAAACAATGAGGCAAATCCATTTGCACTGGTATAAAAAAAAAAAAAATAGAAAAAAATAAAAGGAACTCGGCTGAGGTCAGCTTGTCCGTGACATTTTTATTGTTGTGAGAAGTGATCAAGAATAGCAAACACACAAGACACAATAGGGTCTTGTACTACACCCAGCTCTTCAACCTTCAAGATCCCCCACTTGCAACAGCACACCCTTCCCACAAGCGCATACCCTGTGCACTCAAGGGATAATGTGTGTACCTCCATTAGAGTATGGGCAACAGAATTAGGGCATCAGTGCTCTGGCTGGGAATGAGGGGTGTGTATGGGCTACGCGTACTCTGGATGTAAAGTCCCTGCTTGAAAACAGTTTTTCATAAGCACTTGTCCTGCTTAAAATCTCAGTAGCATTCACATAGACTCTCACTTCATTGAGAAAGGTTAAAGTGTTTGCCTTTTATTCAGAAGACATGTTCCATTTCCAATTATACTTTTCCCTGTCCTTCAAACCAAAGAGCCCTTAGTTTCATAAGAGCACCATCAGTCTAACACAAAAAAAAGCAAACTAATCAAAACAAAAAAAGTTTAGTGATGTCATATAGCATAAAGAAACAAATACAGCTAATACATTAGAGAAAAACATTTACATAGTTATGTATGTTGCTACAAAACTGGTAGTATGCAATTAAAAGATCAGCAAGATTACCAGGTCTGCTAGATGTTTAAAGCAAGTCTACTTAGACTGTATCTATATCATCATGCTGGTTTTAGGCATGACTTTGCACTCAGGGATAGCTACCTCAATTACCCATGCTGCAGGTGGTGGACTTTCATACACCTTCCCCTACACCCAGCAGTGCATGTACAAGTGTCTCAAGCTACCTGTCCAGACTCAAGCAATGCTTGCAAAGCTGTAAAGATGAAGCCTATCGCTGTCTCCTCCCTATGAATATGGTATGACAGGGTTCATCTGCATATGCCTGGTTAAGAAACAAAATACAGTCAGTTGTGTACTATAACACCTTAAGTAACATGGAATCTTAGATTTTTAGAAAAATATTTTGTCAGTTCACAAGTAAAAACTATCACTATTACAAAACATCTTGTAATACTAGAATATCTAGCTTGGAAAGAATTTTGTTCTTATTGCTGTGGCATGTAGTTTTCAGGAGCTGCGTCAGCACAAAGATATTAGTGGCTTTCCCACTTGTCATAGTCAGCTTGTAAGGGTACTCATAGGAAGATACACTTTCCTATTTAAACCCCATACAATTTTCACATGTTTAGGCTGCCCTTTTTCCAGATGTGCATAATTGACATCTGACACTATATATATATATCAAAGTCTTGCCCAACTTAAATTGTTTCTTATAACAAATTTGCAGCCTTTAAACAAAGAACATTCACTCCAAAAAGAGTGAACACCAGCATCGACACCACCTTAGCTACATGTAAATCCTATAACTGTGTTCTGACAGCTATCAGATATTAACTCATTCATTTCATTTTGTTTAGTTTCTTCCTTATTCTCATGGTTGGGGTGTTGTTTTGGATTTCCAGCTCTTTTAGACCTTCTAAGGAAAAATTTTGCCAGTAAGTAACATAATTCAGCCACATTTAAAATAATGCAAATGCTGGACACAGCAATCATGAAGATAGTAAACACCGTCTTTTCAGTAGGTCGAGAAACAAAGCAGTCTACTGTGTTGGGGCAGGGCCAAGCATTACACTTCATTAAGCGAGGCATTCGGAACCCATCGTACATGAAGTAAAATGCATACATGAAGACTGCTTCAAAGACCAGTCTGAAGAAGATGCTGCTAGTGTATGTCCACCACAAGGAGCCCTCAATACGAAACCTCTGTGTTCTGATTTCTTCAATGTCTTTGTATTCACATTTCTGGTCTCCCTTTCTGAACTGCCTTTTCTTCTCATGCCTCCTGTAAGCTACGTGCATGGCCACCAGCAATGCAGGTGTAGAAACAAAGATCAGCTGCAGGGCCCAGAGTCTGATGTGAGAGATGGGGAAAAAGTGATCATAGCAAACATTCTTGCAACCAGGTTGCAGAGTGTTGCAGATAAAGTCATCTTGTTCATCTCCCCAGACTCTCTCTGCAGCCACAACCAGGATCATGATACGGAAGATGAACAGGACTGTGAGCCATATCTTCCCAATGCTGGTGGAGTGCTTATTTACACCTCCTAAGATGGTATGCAGAGCTCCCCAATCCATTGTCTTGTTTCAATTGTCTGACCTAAGGCAAGACAAATTAAAAAAACATTAATCAATACCAGAAAAATTCCATCAAGCACATGGTATAAAATAAAGGCAACATCATCATATAGTTGCAGCATATCCACTGGCTGTGGTAACATTTTGTTGATGCAGTGGGCTTACCTATAAGCTTTCATAAATAATAATCTAATTGCATACCAGCAGGTAATATTTAATTACTTGATTACACACATGGTATCACATCCATTCGACTTCTAGGTGTATTTGCCAACTGGAAACAGCCACATTAAGTAGGAAAAGCAGACAGGGCAAATTGATAAAAACAGCCTTAAATTAAAAGCTACAACTTCTAGTAGTTGGCTAACAGTAAGAAAAGAACATCAGCCATAAGTAAGGTATGTGTTATGTTAAAGAATATAGTGTTAGACAGATAGAATTCCTATATAAATTAAGCCGAGTTGGCCCATTCTTAGCTTTAGAGTGTAAACAACATTTTCATGAGACAGACCTTGAGGAACTGCTGCCGATGCTCTGCACCTTCTATGAGCAGGTCTGGATAACCTGCATTCACAAAGTTAAAGTGTGACTGCAGGGCTCTGTGTTGTTAGTTGAAGTAAATTCCGCAATAGCTTGAGGCAATGAAGGTGAAGTCTTGGTCATTACCAGTCTTGAGCTGGATGTTTAAAATTAGTGCTTAAAAGATTCATCCCAAAATTGCATTTCTCTCCGCTAATTACAAAGAGAGCCAAGGGTAACTAGACAAAGACTCCTTCATTGTCAATGCCTGTCAAGGTGATTCCCTCCCCCTTGTAGAGACATTTCAGAGACTGAAAGACTGCTGAAGTCAACATTTGAAGAGTTCAGACAGGCCAGCAGTAGCTCAGAGACTTTTCAACAGAAGCATATAGTTTCCAGTAGGTGAGTTTCAAAGTACTATGACTGTAATGAATCAAAGGGTTTCACTTTTGTCTCCCAGATACCTTCCCAGGAACACCACGATTGTCTGAGTTTGCTCAGCTTCCACAAACAGCCTTTCATAGAGAGCATTCACAGGCATTTCAGCCCACCCACCCCCTACTTCAGATGGATTTACAGAAAGTTAGTTTGCAAGCTACTCTGAATTCAAGCAACCAGCATGTCTTGTGCTTATCAGCCAGGACCCTCCAAGAGTGCTCACAGATCTCTTTGCTCTGAAGTTCCTCATGAAGGTTATAATTTCTCAACTTTGTTAATTCATTTTTATCTGAGAGACCATCTTTCTTTGGCATTTACAACAATGGGCATCAATAAGCAAAATCACATTTTCAAGGTTTTCTAGAAGAGAGCAGCCACTGGCAAAGGCCATCATATCCACCATGTGACAGAATTTTTAAGATTTTCCTAACTCTGAGCTGGGTCACATTGCATGAGGAAGAAAATGAAGACATTTCTTTGCAGTTGTCTTCCATGCCACACTCCCATTCTAAGTATTGTCAAAAACCTTTCTGCTTCACTGATTACATATAATTCTGATGTAAGTCATAATTCAGAGCATCAAAGCACACAACAGCTCAGGTAAAATAAGGAGATTTGATTATTATATGAATGCAAGGTTATCTTCTTATCTTGATAGGTTATTTTTCTAAGAAGAAAGTTTATTTTTTATTATCATATAGATGTATGGATATATACAACCCTATAAGGGCACAGGAAAGACTCTTAATAGCAGAGATACTTACAAAACATACTAGCCAGACTTTCAAATATTTGTTTCCACCCTTTTTTTGCCATTTGATTTCTCATCAGACCAGTCTTTCCTTCAGGATTTGCTTTGGAGATCATTGTATGTTAAACAGAGGAACAGTTATAGCTTGGTTTTTATTAGTGTTCTGTTATTATTACACACATACTGTAATTACAGTACTTAAAAAAATGACACTACAACTAAGTTTTATGACTAGAAATACTTATGCACACCCAAATATAAACCCTGTAGAAGACTGGCACCATGTAAACTGCAGTATTACACACATCATTCACCCATCCTTTAATTCCGGAAGACTCCTTGCCTTTTCTCATTGTTCCTTCTCCCCTGCCTGTCAGCCACCTTCTTGCAGTATGAAAGGCTGAGAAGTGGAACCTGTGTATCCCCTCTTCATAATCCCTGTTTCACCTCTTGCTGTATACCAATACTGCTGCCTTTCTGTTACCACAACTTCACAAGGACTTGTTTCAAATCCCTCCTTCCTGTTTCCTTGTACAGAAGGGGATCAAAAATATATTAATGGCTCAGGGTGTAGTTAAAGGGCACCATCTCTTCAGTGGCAAAGTTAGCTCAAGATGCTTGCCCACCACTGTTTGTTCCTGAGGTTACACTGTAGTTCTGTATCTCCAGCAACTTTCTGGGGGTGCATTATAAACCAGGTGGCTTGTTCAAAAGTTATTCCTAGTACTAATATGTTTTGTTTTGGGTTTTTTTTTTCCCCAAACCTGACCCATTTCACTGATCTGCTTTAGAACACAGACCCACAAAGCATCTGAAAAGCACAACTTCATTTTAAAAAACACGCTGTAATTTACAAAGCATGGGAAGGAATGAGCAGCCAGTGGGGAACAGGGGTTGGCAAAGCTTCGTTGCCGAGGGCAATCCATAGTGAAACTATACTCTTCATCTGACTTGCTCCTTCTCCTTTGGGACTGTATTGTGCTTGCTAAGCCAAAACTTGGTGCTTCAATTCTAGCAAAAGCACGTCTGTACCCGGATCGATGCAGAAAAAGCTAACACTTTGGCAAGGCAGCCTTTCACCTCAAGTCTCCTAGTGACATTTCTTCTCCTTCCCCAAAAAAAAAGCTTTTGTCTTTAATATCTGCCCAACACCCTCCCACCCCCTGCTTCACCATTCCCACTTTTCCAAATTCTCCAGCTATCTCTTCAGTTCCTCCTACCACTATCCCCTATTCTTTCTGCTGCTTGCCAAGATATGCCAAGATAGTCACCAACCTTTGCCCCTTCTTGCTGTACCCTCATGACCTCTCAGGCTTGTTTTTAAGCTGGTGGGAAGTCATATGACTTCTAGGACACTCCAGAGATAGTTACAGGCACTGATGATATACCAGTAAAGTCTCACTATCTTCTCCCTGAAGGGTGGCACATTTAAGATTGTGGGGCTGTATCCAGGCAGCCTGAATTACATCCAAATACTTTGGCCCTGGTGTCTCCTACTAGCTGGCTTTAAACAGCTCTCAATGTAATTTAGAAGATCTAATAAAGGCAATTCATGCTGAATCTATCTGCCTTAAAAAAATTCAACTCGTCAAAAAAATAAGCCTTTCCAAGCCTCCCCATAGATCTCGGTTCTGCTACCAGCTAAGCCTTCTGTTCTATTTCAACAATCAGAGGATCACAATAATATATGGCTGTTACAGTAGGAGTTAAAAACCATCATAAAAGATCATCATACTCCACTGACAAGTTAGTTAAAGGAAATAGTTCTATATGATCACAAAACATGGAGAGAGGCAGGTGTTTTATTTTGGGGTTGGGCGGATAGAGTGTTGTTTTGTTTTTTCACTAGTAGGCTAGACAGCAGCAGCAGAACTACAGCTTAATTGTTTCTGTAGTTCTGCAGCTTCTGGGTAGTGTTGCTTTGAACTCTGTGCTGCCATGGCTAGACTGCCTTCTACTTTAAAGCTATCTCCTGTAAGCCTACATTAAACCACAATCACAGCACCTGTGCATACACCCAGTGAAAATCCCTGCAATTTACAACACTGAGGACAATTATCATTGAGCTCTGTGTCTATGAGTACAGCTAGTTAGCAGATGCTTTTTTTCACTCTGTTAAAGACTGTTAACACTGGGAAATCATTAGTCAATGGCTAAATCCACAGCTTCAGCAAACCACAACTAGAATACAGCAAAGGTAAAAACAACACAAGACACATTCCTTTCACATACACAGCATGATGGTTGCTGCTGTAAGATATTATCAAGCAAAAAAAGTAGTTGCTAGTAGCTGTTACAATATTTGCTTATGCTATAGGAACATCTAGGAATCCCAGTCAAGAAGGGGTCCGCAGCATGCTAATTTACGCAGAAATTCGGAATAAGATTATACCCTGCTTTCCACAGCCACAAACTGGATACCAATTTAGTTATTCTGCTGGAATTACACAGAAATGCAGAAAGTATTCATGATGCCTCCACTCCTATCAGAATTTTACTGTAGGGCGTACCAAGAGTTACCAGTTTGGTGCACACTTTCAGAGTGGCTCCAGATACTGATCAAAGATAAGCAGTCTGCCAAGACAAAAGTCACTTTAGTTAATCAGGATAATCTTTAAGCAAAAAAGCACTGGTTTCAAGTGTTCCTCCCCACCCCCCAAGCTGAAGACAAAGACAACTCAGATGCCTGAGAGTGGCAGTTCTAATGCACAATTTTTGCCATAGAAAAGCTTTAGAACATCTAAACTGCATCAGACCCAAGATCATTACCAACATTTTATGACCCAACTTCACAGAAGTCTTTCTGCATGTTGAGGTCCAGTGTGCATTCAAACACGCTGCTGATACAACTTTCCCTTCAAGTCTTGATCAAGACAGTTGTGGTGGGAGCACTAGCTCCTAGAGGGGCTGATACCAGCATCAAGGCGTCTTTGAGCTGTATATGCTGTTTCATACCCAGATTTGAAAAACACAGACCTGTATTCCAGCAGGTTTGTATTGGCATACCTTCACCCTGCAAACTAGGATCTAGTTTATTGCTAAGCAAAACAGCAAGAGCTTAATTGCTAGTGGGTTGATTTTGTTATTCCTATTGCTGAATTACTTCTGGTGCTGTACCACAAGAATAGCAGCTCCGCCAGGACTGAACCAAGGAACTTATAATAAATACAAATTAACATTTTCTAAAGACAGAATTTTATTTCGCTAAGGCTGACACAGTCTACAGCAATTACTTGCGAACTCTCTCAGACTTCCTACCTAATAGTCAGCCTGCCCCATGCCTCAGTTTCCCAGACATTAGAGTGGAGATAACAAAACCTCACCATCTCACAGGGCTGTTCTGAAATGCTCCACTACAATTATATGCTTCACAGACTTGTACTTTCAGTGGATGGAGACAGGTAAGTACCAGCTCAAAGTTGGGAATAAAGAGCTTGAATTCAATCATCCAGAATATTCTTGCTACCCCACAAAGAATACAGCTCCTTACATTGCTATAGCTTTAATGCAGAGTTCAAACTGTAAGAAAATGCACCTTGAACTCAGACTTTGGCAACCAAAATCCTTTAAAATTTCACTAGTACAGACAGCTTTAATTTTACAGCAACATATTAGAAACTTCAAGGAGCATGTTAGCTGGAACACTGAAATATCAACAACTCTACTTCTTTCCTAAAAAGTTGAATAGACATCAAAAGAGCAGTCCAACAATCACTAAAGCCTGTACAGTTCTCTCTAGTAGCTATTAAACTTTGTTCTGAACACCTGTCTCCAGATCAGAGTGGAAACTGGAGAACAGAAGAGCCATGACAGAAATTACAGTATATCCAATTTGACACAAGAACAGGCAAAGACTAATCAAGAACAGGAAACCTCTGACAGTTGCAAGTCTGAACACTGCAAGCATTGTACTTTTCTTCTACTCACATTTATGAAAACAGGAGGCATTCTTTGCTCTAATTAAACCCAATGTGAAACCCAGAGATAGCCTTTAACACAACAGATTAGGACCCTGCATGCATGTAGTTAAATGTTTAAAAAGTATGCTAGTTAAATACCAACAGCATTAAGGGTTCAGTTCTACCCACAATGACCCCCTTATGACTGTCCCATATTCATGCCCCACACTAATTTTAAGGCATTTTCCAAGCATGCTTGGAAATACCCATAGCTATTTTACTGGCCTGCAACTGTAAATGGAGGATTACAATCCTCCAGAACATCTCAGCACAAAATTCACTCCACTTGTGAAAAACAGGAAATCAGACGTGCCAGTCACACTTGAACGCATAACAAGACAGCACAAGTCCTATTACAATTTGGCCCGTCAGCCATTTTCCCCTGTAAACCTTTCCTTCAAAATGTGCTTTAAATTTCTCACTTTGAAAGAAGCCAAATTCCTGAGGATTATATCTTCACTGATGCAAGTGTCCTATTTCCCATACTTTTAAAGAAAGTTTTATACACAGTGTCCTGCTCCCAGTCATGAAAGCAGCAATTTTTAGTTATGACATTTTTAACGTATTTATTGGGGTTTTTTTAATCTGTTATTTAAGTCTTCTTTCCTTTCACCCAGACCCAGGCAAATGTTTACATCCCCTTTCCAGATCTGACCACACTCACTTCAATGTAACATTTCCTACAAAGCTGGCAGGTCACTGTCTTTCACACAAACAAATCTTGCACCCTTTTGGAAGTGCTAATTAAACTTATAAACACTAAGCTTTTATACTGCAGTGCAGCTTTTCCTTGAGCATGTATTTTGTTATCATTTCTTTCATCAGAAGTAAAGACAAAACCAGTTTTTTTCCATTTAAAAAAAATCTACTACAGGAAGAAACATTTGTATGAGATAGAATTAGTTTTCAACTTTCTTTTATCAATGAATGGATGTGTTTCTCTTTTTCCACATTCCTTCTGTTTTGACAGCACATTATCTCTCCTCAGGTATCATCGCTTCCGTGTTTAGCCTGGTAAGAGTCACAGTTCTCCTTTCAGATAACTCATCAGTCATCATGAAGTAACAATTAAAAGCCATGAAGAACAGAACAAGGAAAAACATGCAAAGAAAAAAACAAAAATTACACCCAGGTTTCTGGTACCGCTGTTTTCATTGGAACTGTTCACATGAATAACGCAAAGAATCAACTTGTAAAGCAAAGAAAAAACCAAAAATTACACCCAGGCTCCTGTTTGGTGCAGTTTCTGGTACCGCTGTTTTCATTGGAACTGTTCACATGAATAACGCAAAGAATCAACTTGTAAAGCATCCTCTTTACTCAGAGGTACCACTGAGTTGATGCAACTACTATTATTAAGACCTTGTACATATATCTCAAAGTGCTGCTACTTTTCTAGCTACCGAGATAGTCTGCTACACCTTTAACGTACAATTACTTTTTGCACAAATTGAATGAGGTTGCCTGGGTTATGCTTCAAGGGATGCAAAACAGCAACACAGACAGAGGCCCAAGCTTCAGAAAGTTGAGAGAACTAGCTCTGTCAGGACACAATTAATTCCTCCGTAGAAATATTTTAATTCACAGCTTTTTATTGTTCCCTTTTTAAACTTTGTGATATGTGGTCCTTCTACAATTATGAGACTGACAGTTCTGGGGACGGAAGTCTCCCAGAAACCCTGACGTGCAGTAGAGGGGCAACCTCATAGGTCTGCAAACATGTTGGAAATCCCACCTGGACAATTACAGTGCAATGCCTAGTTGACACATGGAGGTAGGTCCTTCTTCCAGGCTAAGGCTTGGCTCACCATTACCTTGTCCTCTAAGCTAAATCTAACACAATTATGTGTACATCCTTCTGCCTGCGGCCTTTCCTCTTGGGCTCTTCAAGGTAAGTATCTGGTAAGCAGGATTTCCAGGCTGAACAATGGAGAGCAAGAGATACCAGAAACCACATACAACTTCTTTAACAAAATCAAGGATGAAAATAGCTTTTACTCTGCTCTTGACCCAGTGCACACAGATGTACATTGTGATAACCCCAAGCAGAATCTGGGCTCAAACCCTCATATAATTTCACATATGCCATAGCCAATAAAATCTCCTTAGTGATCAAGTCACAAGAATTGGGTTTCAAAGAGCATTCCTAAGACAAAAGGCCACTTCCTTCTTTCAACCCTTTGCCTGTTCTCTTAGGCTATTTCCAGGCTACATAGTGAAAACTAATAGAGCACAAAACAAGTGAATTCTTCTATGGGGGGAAAAAAAAAAGGAGAGATTCTTCAACACAAGAGATTGGAAAAGTAACATGCAATCTAGGAAAGCCCAAGGACAGGACCAACAGCCACGCACAGCGTGCCACAGCCATCAGGGACTGCTGTCAGCCAAGCACCCGCTCCTGCCCTTACTCCAGCCCATCCCTGCATTTTATTTAAGGGCTCGAGTACTCACTCCCTCTGTGATCTTATCCGGCCCAGATACTCCAAAATACATTTATTTCTGACTCACACCTCTCATGTCCTTTTCCCCCGGTAATTCTGCGGAATGTTTCCAGCGTGTGCTCAGAGGCTCACTCACAGGACCTGTCAGTTTTACTGATGCAAGCTGTTTACCTTCATGCAGCTCTCTTAATATCTGTAGGCGTGTCGCAAATTACCTGTAACTGCGGAAGCCTTTACTTTGCTTGGTGTTCTAGCTGGTCGGGTACTTCACATAACGTGCTTACAAAGAGCTGCTGGGAAAAGACGATTTAGGAAAAAAAAAAAAAGAAAAGAGGGATTGTTAGGCGTTAAATGGATAATTAAGAGCGACTAGAGTATTCCCAATCAAAACTAGTGGCGGGGTTCAAGCACTCTCCCTCACGCTTCAGCCCGGAAAGTGAAACCGCGAGCTCCCAGGCCCAGCGGGGTATATCCCGTCAGGCACAGGGGGCGGTGCGCACGCCGCCCCGCCACCA
>NW_010144375.1:0-9464 GCF_000699245.1 Pterocles gutturalis
CGGGAGCCCTTGTTGGGTTGAGTGGTTTGTCGGGGTTTTTTTAAAATAGTAATTTGTTGTTGCTACTCATGTGTGTTGAACAGAGAAAGAGTGAGGTTTGAGAAGTGAGAGGATTCGGCATTGCGATGAAATGCAGTTTTTGTGTGACCGCCAGCTTCCCTCCAATAGCGGAAATTGGTGGCATTTCGTATTGCCGTGTGCAGTCCTGGAGCTGCAGGCAGCTTGCTGTGCTTGTGGGTCACACGCACAGGGTAAAGGTGGCTTTGAAACTGAAGTGCAAAAGAGAGCCATGGTCCATACTCATATTGTTTAGTTGTTGGCTGTGCTGTTCTCACTGTTGTTTAAGTAACAACCTGTCTGATATTTGCAGACTAGCAGATTGTAGTCCACATTTAAAGTAAGAAGTTGTGAGAAAGGTATTCAGCTCTGACCAGTTGGGCTCAGCGTAGGAATGTTGTAGAATACTGTATTGTGATCTCATTGAATTGATATCGTGAACAAAATCTTCTGGAAATTGATTTAATTTCCTAATCTTATTAAGTGAAGATAGGTAGCTTCTGAAAATAAATCATATTTTTAGTCCTATGATGTCAAACCTCATGGAAAGATAAAGATAGGGTAAGTATCTATAATTAAAATGCTGTTCAAAAGCTATATAACTGTCAACAAGCGTATCCCTTAAATACAATTGCTGTCTTTTGCAGGAGAAAACGGACATAGAAGGGACCTTATTTGTGTACAAGAGGTAAGGGGGTTTTTGTGTTGGTTCTTTTGTTGTTTTCCTTCCCTAAGAAAACAAACTTCAGGTGGTTTCATGTGTAGCTTTGATACTGGACTTACTGCATCCAGTAAACTTAATTAGTTATTTGTCCAGCTGTTAATGTCTGTATACTTATGTGAAAAAAATAAACTCTGCACATAGATGCTTTTGACAGTTAGTCACCTAAAGGTACTGCTGACAAATCATAAAGCTTGATAACGCTGCATATGTATCCACACAAAAACCTAGTTTATTGAGTTTATTTTTTAAACATCTGTTAATGTGTTATGTTTGTTAAATGCTGAGTCTTTCTTTGTCTCCTAAAATCCATAAAGTTGATTATGAAAGCAGTACAGATGACAAATTAAATAATCCGACCTAATGTAATTTCAGCTGTCTTCTGACAAAGTTGCCTAAAACTTGGGAGATCTGCTAGCATATATTTACGGGGGCTACTCGATTTCCTCATCAAAACTATGAAAGAAATTACCAGTTTTGTGGGGTGAGGGAGAACCAGCACATAAAACCAATCATGGGTTTAAGTTTTAAATTACAAGCAAATAAATCTAACAATGAAATAAAATTTTGTTGAGTGTAAGAAATATAAGTAATGCAGACTTAACCCATCCCAAAACAGACTGTCATGCAGTAGGTCAATATAATATTTTATCCTGGTAATGTGAAAGGATACTGGTAACCAGTTCCTGTCTGTTTTAGCTTCAAGCTTGGAAATGCTTACTGTAAGAAAACCAACCAAACTAAAAACCAGAAAGCTAAGCAAAAAGTTTCCTTGTGACTAGCTGATGATTTCAGACAAGTCCTGTAGGCGCATTAAAAAACTGATTCACAATGATGAGGATTGTTTGACCTCTCCTTGGAGGCTCTTGACAGATTTTGTTATTGATCATTCAGTAAAGGTGGCCACATTCTTACAGAAATCTCAACACTTGCTCGCTAGTTATATCTCATTTTTATCCGGCCTTCATCATGCTGCGGTGTTGATTATATGACTGCTTACAAACACAGCTGGGTATGCTGACATGACATTCATGCAGCAAGAGAAAACAGATCTAAAATTATCTTGAACTTCCAGTGCTTGCTTGGTATTTTCTTTTTCCACTTGTTGCCTAGCAAAAATCTAGATAATAAAAATAGTTTAATTAAGCAATATAAGTCTGAATAATTTTATATCTGCTTGAGGATACTGGGTGGAATCTTTATTTTAAGAGTATCCCTTTAGGAAGAAGTTAGTGCTTCTGGTTCCCCTGTCAAGTGTATTTCATGTTATTTCAGCTAACAGCTTTTTTTTTTGTTGTCATACCTATTTAAAGTAAGGTAAATATTGCTCCATAAGTGGTTTGGTTCTTCTCCTCTAATAAAAAATTCTAAAATGCCTCAAAACTATCCTATGTGGAAGTATTGAATATGGTTTCATTTTAATACTGGACCTGCCCTAGTTTTTTTAATTGATTTTTTTGAGGCATATCTTTGATTCAGCAGTTTAGCAGTGTAGAACTGTAATGCTAATCCTAATCCTACTTTGAGGTAAGTGTAGTTGTAGATTGAAATTAGTTGGCATGCCAATAAATGGCATAGAAGAACAGCTATTGGAGCTTCAGGGCTGCTAAAACTTCAGCTAATGAAGCAATGGAGATTTGAATATTAATTTGTAACTCTTTCAGAAAATTATATACATTGATCACGGTATTAATCCTTGTCTTTGTTTAAATTGAAACAATAGGTCAGCTTCACCTTATCATGGTTTTACAATAGTGAATCGGCTAAACATGCACAACCTGGTTGAACCAGTAAATAAAGATTTGGAGTTTCAGCTCCATGAACCCTTTCTTCTCTACAGAAATGCTAGCTGTGAGTATAACTTTCTTTAATCCTTATAAACTCTGTGTTCTGTTTTATAACCTAGACCACTTCTGATTGCTGTGATGTCTGTTTAAACTGTACTGTAATGGGGCAGTTTCCAATGAAATTCTGATGTTTTCTGCCTACAGTGCTAGATTTACTGAAACAGCTGTGCTGTTGTATTATGATGACCACATGCTTTCAACAGAAAAAGGACATACTAACAAAGTTAAATATTGCTATATTCTTTTTAATTAGTGATAGGTTGAATCTAAACATATACACTGTGTTATAGTGTTAATTAAAAACTGTGAAACAATAGTGAAGATTGATAGATCTTTGAAAGTATTTAACACTGAGAACAGTTCTAAGGGCTTCCTCTTCTGCAAATGAAAAGTTAAATATCAGTAGCTGCTTGAAGAACTTGAGGAAATTGCTCAGCTCTAGGCTGAGGTTTTCTTTCTCCACAATAGGTTTTTGGACTCAGGAGATGGATGTCTGTACTAAATTTCCTCTAGTTTAGACTCAAGTCTGGGTGTTGGGATAGTCGGTATCAAGATGAGTGGTAAAGTAGTAGTCAGTATCTTCTTGCTGCTTTTTGAATTCTAGTAGTGTTTTGGGTCATCAGTCAAGCTTCAGAATCCCAGTGTACTGTGTTTCAGTTAGGTACCTGCTAAAAATCCTGTTACTCCAAAGAGCTCAAAGTATAACTTATGTACCCCTTAAAGAGAGGAGGAGGGAGTATATGTGTGTATGAAATTCACACTACTTAAGCAGATGAATAAAAGGCACCCCACAGAGTAGAGGGTCGTCCTGATACAAGGGTGTTATGTCATGTCCTCTTTTCTAAGCGGAGTTCCTGAAACTAGTTTGCTGCTGTCTAGTGACAGGTTCCCTTTACAGAATGACTCGGAGAACCTGTATGCTGTCTGGATGCAGTACTTCCTCAACACCATGTCTTCTTCCTATTGGAATGTCCCCTTGAATTACAGATATGAACACTGCTTTGGCTGTGCTTCAGTGTACTTAAGAGAACAGTCAAATGTTAATTCCTTCCTGTGTCCCCCTTGGAAAGCCTGTAGGATCTGTGGGAAGTAGGATAGATTCCATTATGGTGGCAAAGAACAGCTTAACGTAGGTGGTCTCCTCTGTTTAATAGTGTTAGCAATCCATTGGTAAGTGACATTGAGGGGAGACGGTCAAAACTTGTCAGTGTGTTGAGAAGCTTAGGAGTTTAGGGAAGTAAATGTCTGGCAAGAAATTGGAAGGGGAAAAATACTGCATTGAGTTGGATGTTTAAGGAGGTTGCTTGGTTTGGAAGGAAGAGGAGCTCTAGGTGATGGGGTAGGATGGCAGATGAGGTGGCAGTAGAGGAAAGAATCGCAGTTGTGAGATGGGTGACATAAGGGAACCAGAAAGTTGATTTGTTTGTTGGAGCTGCTGTGGAATTACCATGGTGAATGCTAGTGGGAGTGACTAGAGGATCACTTAAATGAAGCAATCAGAGAAGGTAGGCTGTGTGTGAGTTCATTAGAAACCCCTAAAGCTAATTATATGCCTTTCTGTCATTGATAAAAGCTCTCCTTTTCCTGTGGGACACTATTGTGTAAGATCCATGGGAGGCTCATGGAAGTGACGATAGAGATGACACAGAAAAGTATGAGGAAGGAAGGAATTCATACAGAAGTCAGCAAGGAAAATATAGATTGGATACGGGAAATAATTGCATTCTGAAGCAATCAAGAATTTTTTTTTTGTTTACCCTTGTATCCTTCCATTATAATTTTAAAAGACTTTAATCATAAACTGTCCTTTATTTTGTAACTCTGTTTTGTCTCCTGGAAGTGGGTGGTGGCATGTCCAGAATGGTAGCATGTCCAGAAACAGTCTACACTGACTGCACATTGAAAATGCTCAATGTAGTTAGTATGTCATTAGTTATTTGAGTGCAACAAATAAGCAGCAGATCCGTTTTAGTGTGGATTTAGTTTTTTAATCCATACAATTTCAGCCCTGCTAACTCCCTTTTACATTTTGCGTTTAGTTGTTCTGAATTTTTTTCCTTACACGCAGTTTCCCAAATTTCCTGACTTCTGTTCCCTGAATTAGGTAGAAAAAAGAGTGTTGGCAACATTCTGGTTTCTTGTAGAGTGGGGTTTTTTTGTGTCCTGCTTGAGGAAATCTACTGTGATCATTGGCAACTCTTAAGAGTAAGTTGTCCTGCTAAGATTGCTGAATGATTGAACTGAATCATACTCTGTTCCCTTAACTTACAGATGGGGAATTGTTCAGGCTACCTGATAAAAACCTAAAATCATGTTTATTAATACTGCTGTTTGGCAGAGACAAACATATTTTGTGCGTGTATATTTAGGTTGTAACAGGATCAATGATAAATCATGGTTTACTCTTCCCCAGGGCAGAGCAGAAATAGTGCAAAATGATCCAAGCAAAATTATGGCACCATGTATTCGGGCAGTGTTCTGTGGCAACAGTTTTTATAACTGTATATGATACTACTGTTTTATAAACTTCATATTTTCACTTTGTTCTGAGATTCTTTCTGTCTTAAGACAATAAGGGCAAAGTCTGTAACGTATACCAGATCAGACTTCTGGCGTTTCTGTATTAAATGGCATCAGAGCTGTTCTGCGTATATCAAGTGATGTACTCCAGTCTGTGCAGAGCTGCTCACAAGTTATGTGAGGAACTTTGCAAGCAATATATAAGTGCTATTATTGTTTGGCTGGAGGCTCTAAGAATGATTTGCCTGTCATGCTATATTATTTTTGGGGGGTTTACCATTCATTTATAGTTTGATTTATTCAAATACTTTTTTTAATATACAATGGAATTCTTAGTTTGCTGCATATCAGAACTTTTGTTAAGCTGTAGACATGAGATCCCTTACTCGCATAAAGGATTTTTTTGTACTCTTGGAACAAGACTAGGTAATTGCCA
Organism: Pterocles gutturalis; assembly: GCF_000699245.1. Taxonomy (NCBI): domain Eukaryota; kingdom Metazoa; phylum Chordata; class Aves; order Pterocliformes; family Pteroclidae; genus Pterocles; species Pterocles gutturalis. The sequence continues at coordinate 5,582 of NW_010144375.1, forward strand.
TTTTATTCTCACAGGAAAGGAGGCCTGACTTATCTTTCATAGCTGTTGGGGGAGGTTTCCCGTGTTATTGCAGGGTGGGATATGAAGGAGTCTTTCATGGGTATTCTGGAAGGAGAACAGACGAACTGATACTGTACCTTTCTTGTATCTACCTTTTGTTGTGTTCACTGAGTGAAATGGAAGACGTTTGAGTCAATTTGTTATTCTGTTTAGATGTAAGACATGTAGAAATTTTTTTTTGAGAAAATAATACCTTTTTAATATTTTAGCTGTTAATGGGGAAGCCTTTCCCAACTCCAGACTTTTTTTTTTCCCCTCAAAATTGTTCTTGGTACATAATACTGTTCAAGCCCCAAAAGAATACTTAAACCCCAAATTTTGAGAAAGCTTGTCGGTTTAAAAAGTTGTATATAATGCTACCTGGAAAACTACACCATTCATTCATGAGGCATCAGATCCTAAAGCAAAAATGATGGGGGGTATCACTAAGAAGCTGAGAGACATCATACCAGTTAGAGTGGTAAATAGAAAAAAAGGTATTCAGACTTTCATAGTTAGAATTAAAGAAAGCAAATATCTCCAAATGTGAACAAATCAAGGAATTAAGTCAAACAATTTATTTTCATTTCAGTAATGTAACATTTTAAATTTAGGATTCCTTTTTTAAAGGTAGAATTTTTAAAATCATATTTCATACTTTATGTGCTCTTAATTATTGATGAATCTGGTATACCTGTTGCTGGGGACATTGAATCCTTGTCTAACTTTCCCTCTGGACACATCCACATTCTTTAGAGTATTCAGAGTATTTATTTGTGAAGCACTGAATCCCATTGACTTAATTTTTTTAGATGAGCCTAAATCTGTTTCCTCTTGTCTCTGTTTTGTGAAAATTATGTTAAAGTCTTTTTAAAAAGGTGAGTACAGTTCAGCTAGTAACAGTAATAATAATCCAATCTGAAAGTTCAGTACTTTCTTTCAATCTGTAATGTGAGAATTTGGAACTAATGGTTGATAGTTTGCTTAACAGTAGAGGAAAATTAGTCAAAGTTTTAAATAATGGCCAACTTACCTCTTAAAGTGTGCAAGAAGTATCCTTCTAAGTCTTTCTCTTTTGTAACTTTCCCTCTGTATCGGTGGTGTTGGTCTTCATTAAAAGGCTTTTTAATCCAAGCTAGTTCACTTGGTAGGTCAGGCAGATTGATTTCCATGGTGCTAAAAGGCAAATGCTAAGCGTAAAACTTGGGTATTCAAATAAATGGTCCTTGTTTGGTGTGGATTTTTTTTCTTGTTTGGGTTTTTTTTCTTGCTTGCTTCTTATTCCTGTCTAAGGGTAACAGTTAGTGAAACAAAAATGATAGATTTTGAAGAGGTTTATATGTTTAAGTGGAAAACTCGGTTACAGAGTGCTGTCTTCTGGGCTTGTTGTATTATCATTAATTAAACAAACTTGTATTCAGAACAGCAAAAGCAAAATGAGTTGCATTATTTCAAATGGCTTTGGAAATCCTGTAAAAGAGCTGCTGACTGGTTTCAAAACAGGGCATCTTTAACTGGTAAGGAAAGTCTTTCATTATTGCCTTTGTTCCTGGCTGGCAATGCATTAAGTATAACATATCTCAGTGATTGCCGAAACTGCTCTCCAGCAAGCGCATTAACCCAGTGGTTTAGCCAGAGATAAGAAAGGAGCCTGTTCTTGATACCTTTATAGCAGAAGAAGCAATGCAAGCTAGGAAGAGGGGAGGAACAGTTCAAAGCTATTAAGCAGTTCTAAAAATATTTTGTTTGACCTGAAAGGTGGCACTCTAACTGGAAGGGGTTTTTCACTTTGGTTCAGTGTTGTGGAGTAGTAATTCCTCTCTTTCCACACTACACTTTGTTAGATGGCAGTCTGTTAAAGTGTTCCTGATCTTGGATGCTGTTTGCTACCTGCTGAGTTACTCCAGCACAACTCTTTGTGGGATTGCGCTGTGAACTGTATTTGTGAAATTGCCTTGGATATTCAAGACAAGGAAGGACTTTTTTTATTAATGTTAAATATTTATAAATATATGTGGCAGGCTAATGTTTAAATTGAGGAGAATATCAATAGTGAATAAGGAATCTCAGTGAAGAAGGTATTAGAGCAGAGTGGCTGAGGAGAGGTGGCATTTCTGCTAACCTTGCTGCTGGAAGAAATAGGAGCTTTGAGGGAGATTGCTTTATGTGTTTATTGCTTTATGCCTTAAACTCTGTTTAAAGTATAAAATGATGCATGTACCATATGCAAATGATGCATAGATGAGCTTTTATTAATGGGAGTGAGATTGGGTTGATTTCCATTATTACCTTATAGAATGGGCAATATCTAAATTGGAACTGTAAAATAAAACTTTACCGTCTTCTGGCAGCTCTTCCAACTAGTTAAAGTAACTTTTAAACAGATGATCTCTTTGAATGAGGCGAAGCTATATCTGCACAAATGGCTAAATTGCCTAAGGCAAGAGAGTGATAGTGTCCACAATCTCTGAAACTGGAACCGCTGATGAGTCCCATGAACAGTTCTTCAGGCATAGCATTCTTGGGCTATGGTTTCATGAACATTTTAACAGTTTTGCCTTACTGCGCTGCCCCCAGCTTCTTGTTTCTGCCCTCTCTATTGTGCTAGATGGCATGTTTGTGAAGCTGATGTGCAAACAGCGTCAAAGAACTGGTCTGGACTGAAATGTATCTTCTGTCTCACTGTGGCACTTTGCTATCCCCACTCTTAATTCAGACATACTAACTGGGCAGCATTGGACCAGTAAACTGATTGCCCCATGAAGCGATGGGAACACAACGTAGAAGAGACCAAAACCTTGCTTTTGGTGTCATCCAGCTGTTAGACTTGAGCAGGAGGACTTCCATAGTGCTTTCCTTTTCTTTAAATATTTTCCCATAGCAATTTCAATCAAAGTTTTAATGATTGATCTAGTTAAGTTTGGAGAGAAGTTGAGTATTACGTGTTTAGATAAATATTTGTGGGACAGTGTATCTAATAAAAATGGCATAGGCCAGAGAAGAATGTAGATGAAGATAACTGATGACTTATTTTATGAAATCTGATTTGTCTGTGGTATGGGTTACTCGTGAGTTCGTGTGTGTCAAAATGTAGTGTGAATCCAGCTGAAAGATATTGCAAAGATGATTACAAAGTACTGCTACTTGATTAAGGATGCTGCCCAGCATTCAGTATAGAAAAGCTGGATGGAAAATTAGTCACTTAATTTAGTGATTTCTGTTGCATGAAACTCTTGAAAGTACTGCAGTAGAAAGATATGCCATGAGACCTATGAACATTCAGCTGACGCTTATGCTGGGTGTAGTAAAAAGATCACAGATTTGAAAAGAAGTAGTGAGTACCAACTCTGTTTTTAATAAAAGGATATTCATAGCTAAAGTTGCATGCATGTAAGAAATATATCAAATATAGTAATGCAGTTAGGACGCACACACGCATACTTCTGGGGCAAAGGAGCTGAACTGATAGTATAAACGAGTCCTCTTTTGAAAAGAGGAAGGTAAACATTCCAGCCTGTTGGACCGTATCTAAGTTAATGCCCAATTTTACTTGTTCATAATCTGCTTTACATCTTTGTAATACTGTTAATGTTTTGCAGTGACTCCCTGTGATTGCTTGCCAGTAGTACAAAGTGGAAAAAAGCCTGATACTCTGTACAGCAAACTGAGATTTGGATCTACTTCTGGGCTTGTGTAGGCCTGTTTCTGCCAGAATTGAGTGCGACTTATCATTTGTCCCATTAAGATACCATTATAGGTTCTTTATCTTCATTTCTTTTGCAAGTATGCTTTTGAAGAAGCATTCTTCTCTTGGCAGTTTGATAATGGAGTCAGGGAAGGGAAA
>NW_010144375.1:9495-45634 GCF_000699245.1 Pterocles gutturalis
CTTTTCTTCAGTGTTAGAATATGCTACACTACTAAAGAAGTAGCTCAAACTGGAAACATTTTCAGGTTTCTATGCGGTAGACAATCCAGTTATATTAAACTGTAAATATTAATATTTCATAGGCATTGGCTACATTTATGAACTGCTTTTTTTATTGGCGTATGTCTTTCGTAAGAAGAAAGTTGCTTAAATTGTGCTGTATTGATTTATGATTTGAAGAGCTTTGTTGTCTGTTACTTAACGATATTTCTTTAGAAGTTACAGCTTGTTATTTAACAAAATAAAAAAAGTAGTAAAGTGTAACTACAGTTTGTCTTAGGATATTGTTAATATGAGGTGTGGGCATGACTTTGAGTGTTTTGATCCAACATAGTAAGCCTAGGATAACTGGAAGGTCTAGAAAAAATGTTTAATACATAATTGTCCTCTTTGCCATGGTGTGAAATAATTTTGAGTTGGCTTCAGTTGAGACTTTTGAGTGTTTTTAGGAAGAAAAAAAAGAAAGGATGAGGTGGGGGGGAAAAAGGATTTTACTTTGAACTAAAAATCTACATCTGGCTAGAAAAGGCTGTGTATTTTTTTTTAAACATTCCTTTCCTTCACTTTAAGTCATATTTTTATAATCAATTAGTGATTTGAACTTCATAAAAACATTGGTGTGAACTGCAGTATAAAAAGATGAGTTTTAAAAGGCTAAAAGTCTCTTTTCAGAAATGAGAATATTTTAATGGCAACTTACATGAAGTGTCAATTGCCTTTGATGTACTTGTACACTATCTATTGACAAACTTCATAGGTGAACCAAGACTTAAAATAACCTGCTTTGTGGGTTGGATTAAATACAATTGTGAAAAGAGTTCTGCAGACTTTTATTGGCACAACTGTGGGGACAGTGAGGAGATGAATATGTGTGTGGCTAAAAATGGCCTCTGAAGTGCAATTGCTGATGAAGAAATCATACATGGCACTACTGACAGAGCTGCTTCTCCCTCTGATGAAATATTGTTCAGCTTGGTAGTGATCAGGGTCTAACTCTGCCGCCTTTCAGTGGAATTTTACTTACTCTGAAAGCCAGAATGGGGGTTCAATACGAGTCTAGTTTTAAGCTGCTCCATGAATGTGCCAGTATGCTTAGAGCTTTGGTACTCCTTCCTTCCTATGCAGTTTCTTTTCTTGTGAAAAGAATTTGGAGGGGGAACCTTCCAGGGAGCCCCTGACTCAGCTGTCATACTGGAATTCAAACTTGAATATTTTTGTTGAGCTTACAAAATTGACAAACTTAAAAATGAGTGTTCAAGAAAATATGGATATTCTTTATGCTAGTTTAAGTGGTAAAACCAGTACTTCAAAACAGCAGGTTGCAACTGTAGTGAGAAGGCATCTGATAGTTAAAACTTTGTTTTCCTGACACTTTATTCACAAACAGCATCAACATTTTGTAGTTCTTGCATTTAATCTGACTGACATTGTATTTGTTCCGATTACTTTATAAATGGTACTTGGTCACACACTGGATATTTGAGTGGAAATTGATGGTAATTCATATGTTGCAGATCTAATGGACTGCTGGTTTTTGCTTTTTTTCCCCTGTTGATTTGCCTTCTGTTTTTTTAAAACCTCTGTCTTACACTTGCATTTTTTTTCTTCTTTTCAAGTGTCAATTTACAGTATCTGGTTTTACGACAAGAATGACTGTCATCGAATAGCAAAGCTCATGACTAAGTAAGTACAGTGGTGTTATTTTTCTGATTCTTTTATACAATACAGAAAAAAATAGAACTTATTAAACGTGTTTGTTTTTTTCCTCACTATCCTTAAATTGAAAAATACAACATTCTTCCTGGTACCAATTTTTTTTAGTAATCAAAGTGTTGTGGGTGTGGGTTGTTTTTTTGGTTTGGTTTAAAAAAAAACACCCTACAGCATTACAGCTTAGAGTTGAGTGGTAAAAGTTTTTCCCCCTCTTTAGATATAAGATTGGTTTATAAAGCTGCCATGTCACTTGCTCTTTTTATTTGTGGTTCCCAGAGCTCCTAGAGGTGTCATGCAGCAGGAGAATTTCTGAAGTGATGTCAATTTAAAGAAACCTTGAGACTGTGTTTGCAATAACATGGTTTTATTAGTTTAAGCTGCTGTCACTGTAGGAACGTGCTTAGTGTGTCTGTGCTGTAGATGGTTGCGCTGCCACAGCTGAAGAGGGCTTCAGACTGGAGCACAGAAGTCTGAGTGAACAGCAGAAGTCAAAGAAGGTTGGAACTGGTTGACCTGGCAGTGTGGCATAAAGTCTTTAAAATGTATTGTGATTGCAGGGTATTCTTGCACCTTCCTGTTCCTTCAGGTGAAGTGCCTTGCAGACTTAGACAAGACTTTTTACTAATAGAAAAGGATGAGAATTAACTTAAGCAAATCTTCAATGTCTTTAAGAAAGGAAGGAACTTGAATTGTGTGACAGGGTAATTACACTATAAAAATGCAAAATTGCAAAATGCAAATGTACTGTACAGGATATCTACTCAATCACTTGTTTTCTGCTTTGCTTTTCTTCACTGTCACACTCTGTTACCTGAACTTTCTTTTCTATTGCCTGCCTTAATCACTGTGTCATGTCTTGCAAGTCAGGGCATCTTAAAGACTGGCAAAATTAATGATGTGGAAGCTAGTCATAGTGTAGATATTTTAAGGTGAAGTCTAATTTCTTGGTCTGGGATTTTTGCTTTAGGTTATTTTGGCTTTTCCTCACACAATGATATAAGACCACACAAATAATAGACTTTGGTGTCAAGATCTCTCTCTAAATTGTTGGTTTTTTTTTTTCTTTTTTCCCCTCATCCTGCTAGTCCTATAGAGTTCCCATTTCCTACTTGGGTTTTTCTTCCCAGCTGTGTTTCTTCTTGCTGTTATTTGGCTTGTCCAAATAAAATAATCAATTATAAGGTTTAATGGAAAACAATTGTGTGAAACTGACTGTCAGAAATTGTTACCAAAACATATAACAAAATGCCTGTTGCCTCTCCCCTTTATAAACAGAGAATCAGAAAGGCATGGCTTTCTTTTTTTTTTAATACACCTTTTAATTTAAAACCGTGATTAATGTTTGAAGTAGGAGAGCGAGCTGAACCCTTCCAACTCTGCCATGTTCTTACTGTGTCATACACAGCTACACTGTAGATCTAAGTGTCAAACTTGAGTTCATTTGGTATTAAACTAGTCTAGTCACTGTAGCACAAATCATGGGCTACAGATAATTCAAGAATCTTTAAAGGTGTAGTCAGGTAACAGACCAGTCTAGCCATGGCACAACAGTCCATAAAGCACGTCTACCTTTTTTGCTGGATTCTGGAAGTAATTGTTAAACCAGCAGGTTCATTTAAAGTCAGTCTGGGAATAATCTAAGCTTTATTGTCATCTGCTTTGTAAATTACTGTAGCCTTCCTTTTCTCGGGTCCCTGCAGCTTTATTAAAACAGAGGCAAAAGTGACAAAATTGGCATAATTGCTTCACCCGTTTATGCTGTAGATACTCGTGCACTCTTGTGATTGTAGCATCTCAGCACCCTAGAAAGTTCGAGATTACAAATTATTTTGAAAGGTCAAAAAGCTGAAATGTATTTTTTAAATGTTGGAATTTTTTGTGATAGGTGTTGGGATTGTGGACTTTTAAAAGTATCAGTGAAACTGAAATTAGAGTTAATGCATCAAGCAGACTTTGGGGAACGTGTATCAGCTTTGTCACTTCAAACGTACAGAAGTGAATTTAGATAAATCAAATGTGTACATGAAGAGATTTATTGATTGGATATTGACAGAATACAGACAGTTAAATTTTGCTGAGCTGGCTAGGACCTCACTTCAGTATGATTTTTAGTCTTGGCTGCCATTAACTTGGTCAAAAAAGGTATAAGTGATCTTTGCTAGCCTAAGTGCTGATAGTAACAGGTCTTTCATTATCTGAGTGCATTTTTCATAAAGTCTTTCTTTATTATTATATTATGGAATGTCTGAATACTTCTAGTTCTTTTTTTCCTTTAAAATAGTGTATTGGTTTGAGGGTAACAAAAATGTTGGCAGAAGCCATTTCTATACTGAGAAAGATATTTAGTGTAAGTATATTTACTTCTATTTGTTGAAAAAGCACTGCAGAATGAAATCACATTTTATTTAGTATCGCATGCTTATAGCTTCTGAGTATCTAAAGATTCCTATTAAGGAAAATGAAATGGCAGCGTTCTAGCTGCACTTTACAGATGGAAAAGCTGCACTTCTGAGGCTGTTACAAACTTGATGAAAAGTGGATTGATACTATTTTGCTGACATCTGTTTCCACAAACATCAAGCTTCCTCTACCCCAAAATAAGTAGAAGGCAGTGAGAAGAAAGGTAAAAATGCTGATACTTCTCTGGGCTTTTCTATACAAAGGAGGCTGAAACTGCAGGAATTATTTCATCCTAGGATGAAAGATGTATTTAAGGAAATTTAAAAAAATAAAAATTGAATCTCAAGAGAAGGAAAGCTGCTTTTCAGCCCATGGTAGCAGATTCCCTCGGGCTTAGTTCAGTATATTTTGAAATAAATATTTACATTGTCTTCCAAGAGTATTAATTTTATTTCACTTTTTTTTTTGTCTTGGATGAAAATTTGGATTTGCATGCTTTTGTTTAGGTGGGTGGTTTTTTTATCACTGATAGGAATGAGTACTGCCTTTATAGTACCTCAGAGCTTCAAAAACATAACCATAAAAGGTTTCAAGGAGATTTGCATTCTCTTTCCTGCTGTTTGATTTGACCTTATTGTGCCAGACTGAGTTAACAAGATTGCAGGCCATCCATTTATATTTTGGTGGCTTATCTTTCAAAAGAAAAGTAAATTAGTGTTTGTAGGCTTTGTGATCGCAGACTTCACTTCTCACATTCTCTCTCTCCCGCCTCCTGCGGCCCCCCCATTCTGTGAGGTTGTCCCAGGTATATTTTCAATGCTATAACTGCAGATGTTCTTAAACTGTCACAGCAGCTACTGTGTCCCTGAAGGAATGTGTGCCTCTTCCACTGTCTGATATAATGGAAAGAAAAAGCAGGCCTTGCTTAAAGATTTAATTCTGGACTGCATATGGAGCATGCTCAGTATACAGATTTGCATTAGTTGACTTTTTTCCCCAGCAAAGGTATTTGATTTACAGAACTATTTTGTTTTTTAAAAAGAATTCTAGAATTTTCCAAAACGAGAAAAAATTATGGGAGTCATCAAACTGCTAACTTAAGAACGAACTAATTTAGGTCAAGTCAAGATGATTGTTTATGAGGGATGAGCTTTCTAGAAGTAGGACAGAAACTAGGGTTTTTCAAATCTTTATGTAGTTATTGCATTCAGACATGTAAATTTGTAGGGTTTTTTAATTTTAGGTTAGTTTATAGGCTTGTTTTACCCTTTTACAACAGTGAGACACAAAATCACTTCTGAGATACAAGCAGCAAGCTAGGAATGAGAGAATGCCTTGGAGAGTTTTGAGGGTATACTGTTTCACATTTACCCCATCACCACCATCTAAGTGTAACCACCACAAGAGATAAGATGAAGAGCTATTAGACAATTATCTATATTAAAAGGTAATTTGTTATTCTTTAAAGTTTTTACTTTTTTTTTTTTAAAGGTAACAAACATTTCATAATGGACAATAGAAAAATATTACAAACTGTTTTTCAGAAATCTTTGTGAACATTTCTGTGAAATGGATGTAGTCCTTGAAGATGTTTTGCTATGAGACCAACTAATACTGTTTTAATGGGAAGATGTTTTGTTGTCACCTTCTAGACCAGTTAGTTAGGAGTAGAAGAAGGGTCTCAAGACTGAAGACTTTGCTTCACCTATCAGGCAGCATGTACATGACTTCAGGTGTCCAGAATTTTCCATTTAATTGAAGTATTTGTTTTTTCTAATAAAATTATGCTGATTCTTACAATCTCAGCAAGATATTCTGGTTCTTTTACCTTACCCTTTCTCATCCCTAGTCTGAGAGTTGAGTTTAGACAGGTCCTAAGTCAGGACTGTATGACCACGTGGGATGCTAGAACAAAATGTTCTCTCAGGGTGTCACCATAGAAACATATGTACAGTATTGAGCTGCTCCATCCAAACGAGTGCATGCTGCAGTTCTTAGAAATTGTCAGACACAAGGTAGATCGGCCTCCCTATTCTGAGTTACGTTTGCAGATAAACACCTACAGAGAAAGCTGTACTAATAATGAGAAGCTGCTTAAATAAGCAGCTTGGATGATTAAAAATTTTCAGTGTCGTTTTGAAAGCAATATTGAATTGTTAAAAGCCAAATCTAACCCTTCTTCAAATAAACACAGGTAAACTGTAGTGAAGAGGCTTGGTTGCTAGAAAACTGGGAAGAAACTTCCGAGACTTGAACTATTTTTTTTTTTTTCTCAGAAATGGCAGAATAGAGGTGCATATAGATTTTATAGACTGTAATTAGATATTTAGAGTTTGTCCTGAATCCTAACTGACCCAAAGAAACTGGAGGCTGGAATGATTGACGCTTCCTGTGATTGTTATGATGGCACCTCTTGGCTCCCCCATCAGCCATCCGTTCCACAGCATGAGAGTTCTCAAGTGATGTGCCGGCTCCAGAGCTCTGCCCTGTTTACAGTGCTTGTTTTTTCTTAACATATTTGATTAATGCAGGCTTAAAAAAGAAGGGATTACAGGCTGGTGTGTGTTTATTTCAAGAGCATAAGCTTTCGCGCATTGCACAGCCGTGTATATCTTGTGAACCGAGTATGGATTAGGAGTAGAAGTAGATGCTGCCTTTACTTTTATTAATGAAACATACCAGGTACACATCATCATCTTGCGTATCCTCACTGTCTCTGAAACTGGTGAAGGGTTTTGATACTTGAGGCAGGAAGGGGTGGAGTAGAAGTGGTGAATGAACCACAGGCACCAAAGGCCAGAGGAAGAGGTGTTGTAGATCTGCAGGCAATTGGAGTGACTACAGGCCAGCTAGAGAAGAAAATGGTTTGCACTTCTTTCCAAAGCCTTTAGTGGGGAGTAAGGGGTAACTTTCTCTAAGCCACCTTGCAGACTGAGTCCAGAGACATGTGGTGCGAGCCAGCTCTCTTCTTTCCCAGTGCCTTTGTTTTGTTGTATAATGGTAGGCCTCATCGTAATTTAGAACTGTTTTGTAATTGATATCATTGAATAGCAGGGCTTGATTTGGCTAAATATGGAAAAAATACATGTTCGCAAGTGAAGAGTAAAAAATGTGTTTTTCTATCTATGGTGTAATACATGTGCTCTTTGTATATCACATGTTTGAATGTCCACATATTTTATTGTAGAAATGTCTAAATATGACAGAAGTAGTGTTTACTGTAGGCAAACTTTGTGAGAGACAGACCATTTGACAGTTTGACTTGTATAAGCCTTGTAGCAAATGAAAACTTGTGTAACTTTGAGCTACGTGTTAGGGTTTTATTCAGGCAGAACAAAATGTGTTAATATGCTGGGAGTACACTTTACTGCTTTTTGCAAGATGTTAACTCCAGATAAAATTCTAAAATCCTGTTTCTCCTTTCCTGTTGCAGAGTAGTAGAACAAGAAGCTCTGAGATCGCAGCAAGTTTCCCAGGACAGAAAAAGTCCCAGCAGAACCAATGGCTGCAATGAAAACAGGCCCATTGACATCCTGGAAATGCTTAGTAAAGCCAAGGATGAATATGAACGAGTAAGGAAATGTCTGGGTTTTTTTAATGAACACATGAAAACACTACTTCTATTTCTGAATAAGGGGCGTAAGATATCATACGGAGTCCACTGAAATAGCATGTCCTGTGATTTCTGAGAGAGAGATGATAGAGAATAATAATTCTAATATACTAAATTGCCCTGTGCAATACACTCTAACCCAAGACCGCAAAGTAGCGCACCTAATCCGTAATTTAATGGACCTGTATATTCTTATGTTTGAATTGCTACCTTCTAGGGGTTGGAAATACAATTTTAAGAACAGGTACCTGGAGATGCAGACATAACAAAATATTTTTCTAAAATAGGTGCCTGGGCTGCTTAATCTCAGTACTCATCTGCTGTCTTATTTTCTGAGATTGTTGTCAAAGGAAATGTGAACAAATAGGCATATATGTAACACTGTAGAAGAATGTACCACTGAACATGTGTGGTTGTGATCTTGAAGTTCCATTATTGTAAATATTCCTTCTAGTGGCTGACACTTGGTTTTTCAGTTTTTTCCTCTGTACTTAAAGTCAGTGGAGGAGATCAGCTATGATTCATCTTGTAATCAAGAGCACATTGAGCTGCACAATAAAATGCTTTGACGTGTTGAATGATATAACAGAAGCCCAGAAACTTTGTGAACTATCCCATGTGTGTGCCCAGATGTACAATGACTTGGAGAGAAGGGGTAATATGGGGAAAAGTCATATTTTAAAACTGTGTGGGATTTGCATGAATTTGTAAGTTTTATTTCTGTAATTATCACCTTAGTGGGCAACTCTTTGCCTACTTTTTCATTATTTTTAATTTTTAAGAAAGCCTATTTACAAACTAGTTTTTAACACATGGGCTGTGTTTTGTTTAAAGAACAGGCATTCTGTACCATTGTTTCAGTAGCCTTGTTTTCAGACTGATGTCTTGTTCACTCTCTCAAGTACACTATACTAGGGAACAGTTTCTGATTTCAGGCAAGACAGGTTGTATTCTGATTGTGTGATCCAGCTTTAGATGTATCTTGATAGATGCATTTTACAACAATTTCTACTGCTGTGAGTAAACTTTCTCTGGGAGTAGCAAATAAAAATTGTACCCAACAGTGTCTGTCTCTTCTTAGTCTCAAAAGAAGTCTTCTGGTATTAGATATTAGCAGTTCAATCATTCAGTACATTTGTAGGCTCTACGAAGCATATTTTTTATAGCTGTAGTATAACTGTTCCCCTACCGTTCTGGTCCCTGGTTTACTACTACTGTCCTGTCTAGTGTGTGTCTATCCTTTTAATAAATTAATTGATTTCAGAAGGGTGAGTCTGCTATCTTTTAATGAAGGAGAGTATTAGTTCTCTTAGGAAAGAATTACTTTATATAGTCCTGAGGAGCAAATTCATACATGCAGGACGAATATAAGGGTAATATGTGGGAACTCCAAAAAAGGAAACAAAGATTCTGAACATGCCTCTCCCCAAGTATAGTACAAGTAAAGTAATGTACGAGTATAACATTGCAGAGCTGTGGTATGGTTTTGGTTGCTGTACTGGTAGTGGGAGAAGAGTTAGCATATTAGTAGAGTGCTTGATTCCTTCCAGAAGTTGCTTGTCTAACAGGTCACAGCAGAGTTCCTTTGAGTACTTGGGATTTGTGTCTTTGTAGGGTTCTAGAATGTTACAGTACCATGTGGAATGAGGAGAGAAGAATGAACATGTGGATTAAGGCTTGTATGAGCCAACGTGTCACTTTCTGACATAGATTGAGGGCAGGTGAATGTGACAAACCATACAATATATTTGACCTAGGCTAGATACTAGTTTCTGAAAAACAGTAATGTGTTTTTTGAATGCTTTAAATACAGTCTGAAAAAAAAAAGCTTCTGATTCTCTGAGCATCCATGCTGTTTGGGGAGAAGTTGTCTTTGTATGAAGGCCACCATTGTGGAATTGGCAGCTTTTGTGAGAGCACAGAAGGAAGCATCAAAACCTGAATGACTCATCTTTCATTGTTGTTTTGAGAGAGATTTGAAGAAATTGAAGGTTTTGGGGGGAGGAAAAAAAAAAACCACAACAAAACAGGAAAAGAAAATACACACCACAAGAATTCACTGTTTGCTAGTGCCCTCCTAGGGTGTGATGAGGCCTTTCTTCGTCTTTGCCCTTGCAGTGTTGGATAAAACACATTTCCAACAGATGGCTCTTAAAAATTACTCAGAATGTATATTCCAGCTTCTCTCCTAATTTTCAGATCTTTTTCATGTAAGAGTACTGAAAAGCTTTTGCTAGAAACAAAGTTCCTAAGCTTCATAGATGAAGCCCTGTAGACAAGTAAAATACTGATAATGCAAATTTAGTGGTGGACAGTCGATGTCTGTGATGTCTGTAATACAACAGGGAAATACACAGGGCATGGACTACAATGGAGCTACTATATAAGTGGAATTTTTGTGTCTTGACTACTTGTGTTTGTTTTTCTTGACAGTTTTAGAATGCTAGTGAAACTAGAATAGTTATTTAATTTCCTTTTTGTGTATGTGAAATGTAAACTAAATCTGTTGAATATAATCCCATAGCCTGCTATGATTGTAGTCATGTAGAAGTTGCCAGATAAACAGAACTGAGCAATGTTGGTCATGTTTCAAGCAACCTTCTTTGGAGAATGTTCTGTTGGCCACCTCAGCTTTAGCAACAAACCTCTGCCTCATTAATTTTGGAACTCCTTGTAGCCAATGTTAACAGGATTAGGTGACCAACTTGTTTTGAAGATGGCTTTTTGAGACACCTTTCCTGTCTTAATTTTTTAAAATATTATTTTATGGCACTCAGTAATTATGCATGAATTTGTATTTAGGAGCAGAAAGTACTTATCTGCCTGGTACATTCCAGATGGATCATGCAGTAATCCTTGTGTGCAGCCCACATGAAATTGGCACAGTGTCAGCATGAGAAGGGGGCAGAGAGAGTGAAAAAGAGATTTATGAAGGTCTGAGTGATTTAATCTAGGATCCCAAATCAGCTTAATCCTTCAGGTACTCACTACATCAAGTCCATATGTGAAAATGAATGAATTCTGAGTTGTTGTTTTGGTTTTTTTTAATGAAGTGAATGGATGCTTTTTATAGTGTGGTGGTTTGTGTGTGTGTTTCAGTATGAGCATGGAAACATACTGCAGATTATCCTCTAGTGAAAAAAAACTATGCTTTGTCTGATTTTTTGTAACCACAAGGCATCCAGCATTTCAGGCAGAAAGAGTCTTGACTCTCAAATTGTTTTTTAACTTGTTGCTAAAAACTTTAACCCATATTTTGCTGCTGTGGGTAAGTGACCAGAGCATTCATCATGTATGGTGCTAATATGCAGTTACAGCATATGCATAAGGTGTACTTTACCTATTGAAAGCCAGACTGTTCTGCAGTTCGGTTTTTTTCACTGGTGATTTAAACTGTAATACAGTTTTTTTGTTTCTGTATATATTTATTAAAGACAAAAGTCAACTCAATCTGTAAACACCCTGTCTGTTCTAATGTAACTCTCTTGTCTGTTTTCTGCCTTGTTCACAGAAAACCAAATGAATGCCTTCTGAAAATACATGGATGTGGTTAATTAAATCTGGTGGAAATAAGTCAGTGACAAGCTCTCTTGCCAGCTACTTAGAATGATTTCTGACAGGATTTTTTTTTCTAAGTTATTTCTAGTTTGGGTCCTTGATTTAATGAAGTATAGAAACCTTCTTCATTAGCAACTAATGCAGATAAAGGATGTGAAAAACCTGCCTTTTTAAATTTTTAATTTATTTTCATTCTCAGTGAAAAAGTGTGAAGCCAGTTGTCATATTTAAAACAAAAATAGAGTAAAAGCTTTGAGTACATACCAGATGGTGGGTGTCTTGGTATGATTTTTATTTCCTAAAATTTGTAAATTCCACAGTGTCTTACAAAAACCTATACATTGTCTACATTTCAGTCAGTGCCATGTAAACAGGATTGTAGTAGTGGATAAATGTAGAGTTAAAACTCATGTTTTTGTGTTCTTTCTTTTTTTTTCAGAATCAGATCAATGATTTAAGTATTAAATCAACTTCTGGAGTGCAACAAAATGCAAATCCTCCAAAGCCAGAAAGCACAGAACCTTCAGAACAAAAAACTTCACTGCAAGTACAAGAGCAAGTATGTTTCATCCCAGCCTAAATAAGGGTTGGGTTTTGTTTTGTTTTGTTTGTTTTTTTGGGTTTTTTTCCATTTAGTACTTTGTTTTGGTACCAAAATATTTTCTTCTGATAAGATGGACATTAACTCAAGCCCTATTTTCTCATGTTTGAGACACTTAAGGTTTACCTGTGCTGCCTTTAAAGCTATAGCTTTAATCCTGTTAAGTCAACAGTGAATTGCTAGACAAGAAATGGAAAGTGCTTCAGTCATGGCAGCACCAAATTCTCTTTAGCACAACTGAAAATGCATTTACCTATCTTCTCCCGCACTTCCATAGCTTGCATTGAACCTCTGCTTGTTATGACTGGTAATGACATGAGTCAGCTTGGCTTGTTCCTTCACACTTAGATTGTGGGGAAAAGCATACGTGGTTTTGTGTTGGTTTGCTTCAGGGTTTTTATTAGTTTGCTGGGGACAGGGGGGAGCTGTTGTTTGGAGGGGTTTTTTCTGTGTTGAGAAATTTTTGACAGTATATTCCTTCCTCTGCAGGAAGGGAAAGTATTGTGGAAAATATCTGTGTTGTTGGGGAGGGATGTTGCTCAAATTGTGGTAGTACTAGTGTTGAGATATATTTTAGTCAAGTGTTAGATACAACATGTTAAATCAAATTGAGATATCTACAAATTCTAAAGCTTGGTGTTACTCCAATAATTAAAGTTTAAGCCACAGTAAAAATGCTGGTGACAATAACCTCTGCTTCATGTAAATGTTGTCTTTGAACCTTGGGAAGCTTGTTACAAAATACTTGGTACCATCACTGGAGTGACTGGAAATAGGTAGCAGGAGTTCAGTATTTGGCTCCATCTCCTAGTGAGCATTTCTGCACAAGGAAGCTGTAGCTTCATACAAGACTTTATAGAGATAAATTACTAAATTCCCTGTATCATCCAAGTAACTTGGGCCTGCTTACAGTGCCACCCAGTGGGCATGGAAAGATCCATAGTGATTTTTCCTCAGAAAATACCCACAGAGGTAAACTGCAGGGCATGCCTCCCGTCCTTGCCGTAGTTTACTATTGTGTTTCTGATGCAATAAACCACGTCTAAAAAATGAAATGCCCTATGAAAATATGTGCAACCTTGCACTTAGTAGTTGTAAACAAAATACTTTGTAGTAGATGTAAATAATTTCCAGTACAGGTTAAAAAAAGAATCTTTTTTAAGGGATTGGGGTAGTACCAGTTAATGAATTAACATGAGGGGTGGGGAGTTTGCTGGGATTATTGCCTGTCACAGCCTCCTCTCCCCCCTCAGCAGCACAGCACAAGTGACAGAGTGGCCCCTGGCAGCCAGCTCTGCTTGCTGCGTGCCTGGTCTTCAGCCCTGGCAGCAGGGTTGCCTGAGGCTTTGTATTAAAAGAAGATATTTTCTTTTGGGTCCCTTCATGTAGACTGTACCCAATCAGCTGAAGTGCCCCACCTGACAGTGCATGGAATTCCAGAACAGAAATCAAATAACTAGTAAAGGAAAAATTAGAAAGATAAGATTCAAACAAATTTCTCTGAAGTAATTAAAGGGAAA
Organism: Pterocles gutturalis; assembly: GCF_000699245.1. Taxonomy (NCBI): domain Eukaryota; kingdom Metazoa; phylum Chordata; class Aves; order Pterocliformes; family Pteroclidae; genus Pterocles; species Pterocles gutturalis. Next base: position 22,940 of record NW_010144375.1, read on the forward strand.
CAGTGGATTCATAGAACAAGTGAAATAGCTTATTTTTAATTGTGTTGAGCTATTTAAAATAATAGCTGCAGAGATACTGAAAAAAATAATTGTGTAATATCAGTGATAGTTAAATAGCTTTGCTGAATTACTGGGTTCCAGTATATCACAAATGTATTTGTTCTTGTCTACATTATTAAAAACATTAACTGGAAGACTACTGGAAAAACATTTCAACTCTAAAAATACATTTTTCATCTAATTGAAGCAGGTGACCAGTAAAATAAAAAAATAGTGTAAATATGATAAGTACGGTGAAATTCCTAAACCCCTTCCAAAATGTCACACTTGTATGTTGATTGACTAACTTCATGCTAAAGATATCACAGATCTGGGAATAAAAATAAATGTCTCCTCTGTGATATTCTGAAGTTCAAGGTTTATTTGGCTTGGCAATTCAAAATGAAAATCAGTTGTATCATGAAATGCTTTTGTGCCAGCGATCAGCAAAACTGAACCAGAACATTCAAACTTTATAGTGCCAACTCTGACTAATTCATGTTTCAATACATCTGAAATTATCTCTGGAGAAACCCTCTAAGCCAGCACTCTGCTCTTATCAGGTAAAGTGATTGTGTTGCCTTTTTGCAGCTTCTGCTGACAAGGGTCTTCATAACACACTGAGTTGATGATATGCTCAAAATATACCTCAGTCAAAAATGGGACAGGCAAAAGATGTGTTTTATACTTCAGGCTGGACATAATTTCATGTTTGAGACTGTGTCCACATAAGGCGCTAGTTTGACTTGGATCAGCACATGGTAGAGATTTCTGTTTATTACTTGAATATTGTCTTAATAAAAGTGTATTAATAAAAAGCTAGTGAATTTATCATACTGAAATGAAAAGGTGAGTTTGAAATGAGGTAGAATAGTGATTTTTCTCTTAACAGAATCTTTACAGTTGAAGGACAGGTCTCCAGAACAGTAGATCAGTTGAGAAAATTAAGAACAACTTTCTAGGAAGAATTCCTAACATAATTTAACAAGGTTTATAAACTATAGAATGTCTCATCCGCAAAATTAAAGCGTGCCTGACATTAAGCTAGCTAAAAATTAATTACAACAACAGCAGTAGAGATTAGTAACCTGGGCAGAACTCAATATGATTTCAAGCTCAAGGGGGTTTTTTTAGGCTACTTGCATGGTACCTGTACTACCACACCTTCACTGCTGTTATCTGTGCTATTAAATTAGAGCTAGCATAGCAATGTCATGGTACAGTAGTTGTCATTGTAAAACAGCATCTTTGTTTAGACATACCATCAGAATACAGTGGAGTTGTGCTGCAGGCCATTCAGTCTTCTGAACAGAATGCTGTATCTCAGTCCAGCTGTTTTACATAACTTCTGGTCCTGTGCAACCTAAAAACAAAAAAAAAAAGGAAAATATTGAGATTGTTTTAATAGCTGTTTCTTTTCTTTTTAGTGAAACACATTTTAAAACACTTCCAGCAAAAATATTAAGAACATGATGCCCTTAAAATCAAATTTTTCTAACATCAGCGCTGTAGGCTAGATGTATATTTTCGGGAGAGACTAAAGGACTGGTAGATGTAACTGTGTGTATATATACACAGTTTTCAAGGAGATGTACATACATATGTTTAGGTTTATACAGATTCTTTTGCATGTTGTAGCATCTACTGCATTGGTAATGAAAACGGTGAGAAGAACTGTCTAGGCATCTATTGCTAAATTGATAATGTACCTTCAGGTTTCTCTATTCCTTTCCCATCTTTTTAGATTTAATTATTAACACCGCTATAAATTCTGTATGTAGTTTGTTCAACGTGTCTGTTCCACACCCCCACGCCTTCCTCCGACATGCCTTGTGTAGTTAGGACTGGATGCGTTCCTGTGTGAGCTGATCTAGGTGTTCCTGCTCCGGCAGGGGGATTGGACTAGATGATCTTTCGAGGTCCCTTCCAATCTCTAGCATTCTGTGATTCTGGATGGCAGGTGTCATCTTAATGACAGAACCCATGGCATTCCCCTTTCTTTACTGCTAGCACACAGTTTGTCCATAGAATGCTGTAGAGAAAAAACTTATATAGACAGGATGCTCCTTGTAAATGAAATGTATTTCAAAATTCCTGTAAATAGGGCACACTTGATACCCAGACTCTTTTAAATGCATTTGACCTAGTTGTCCTTTATAGTGTTCTTGAAAATGTAATAGACTGTGTGAGATGCACAGCGGTATGTGTATTTCTAAACTAAAAACCTCCTTTTCCCTTCTTTCTAGCCATTTCAGTCAAGGCAGAAGCATCTGACTTTGGAGGAACTGTTTGGAACCTCTGTACCAAAGGAACAGCCCGCAGCTCCATATCCCAATCCTGAGAGAGTGGAAAAGTTGCAGACTGACACCTCTGCCAGAGAGCAGCACAGTTTGCTCTTGCCTTTTTCCTTTGACCAGTCAACAGTAATACAACAATCGCTAGGGAAATCTGAAAGTCCAAGTGTTAAAACCAGTGCCAATCCTTTGAATCAACAGGAATGTTTAACACCTGTGTTAATACCTCCAACTTCCCAGCCTGATGTAAAAAATATTTCAAGCTATTCAGTTTGTTTAAGCCCTGTTCTTAATTCAGCCTTGACAACAGAAGCTGCCCCTGCTCAGATGCTTCCTGGCCTAAAACAAAACAACAGTATAATGCAAGTTATGCAGCAGGCTGCCAAGCAGATATCCCCACTAGTGAATCAGCCACCATCTGAAGTGAACCATGCTCCACAAAATCTAATGGCTGGCCAGAGCCAGCTTATAGCACCCTTGACATCAGCAAATACAGGAACTGTCTCAAATACATCCCATACAAGTGTTGATCTTCTCCAGAAGCTCAGGTTGACCCCACAGCATGACCAAATGCAACAGCAGTCTCTCGCTAAGACTTCCTTAACACCGAACATCTCTGCCTCGGTTGGCCAACTTGCAACACCAGAAAGCTTCAAAGAGTCTCACAGTAAGCCATCAGCCTTGAACAGCAAGATCATCTCTCCCCTTCAGGTATTCTGGGTTTGTTGGGTTTTTTTATATATCCATGAAGCTTTAGAGTGTTCTTAGACTAAATGCATTTTCCCTTGGAAAATGTGCTGTTATGTATTAGCATTTTAAAAATAATTAACTTCCACTGTGTGATATTGATTGAATTGCTAACTTAAATCCATTAGTTTCATGTCATTAGCATTTTCTATCAGTGACAAACCTGTTTGTAGAGGAGGATTGTTTTCAAGCTGGTGCTGTTAGGGAATGAGTAAGTCCTAAAGAATTCATCTGTACTTGTGTCAGAAAAATGCTGCTAAGAACTGATGGTCTGAGAAGGGACAGAAGGTTACAGACTGATTGGTGTTAGGAGAGTTGATGCTGTGGCAGTCCAGCCTGTACCTTCTTTGAAGGTACAAAATTAACAATTTCCTGTTTCTGGTTATTTTGCTTTAGACGTTTTGTATTCCCTCAATTTTGACCCCTTTCTGCTGGGGATACCTCTGGGCTACATTGAGATATTACTAGTTATTTAGTAAAATGGATAGTAAACTGATTTATTTTGTCTAATTGACTGCCTTGGTTTGTTTTATCCTAATATCGCTTACAAAGGACCTCTTAAACTTTTTGTTTCTTGGAGGAGAATCAATTGTCTATGCCTTGATATAGGTCAAAGCAGTAAATTTATTTTGAGAGACTAGGTGAAAATGTCACTGGTAGTCTGTAAGGTTAATGCATGTGGCTTTGTGTTATAAATTATTTTTCTATCAATTAGTGTTGCTCTGCTGTATAATTGGCTACCTCAGTAGTAAAGACATTAATGAGTTTGGGTTATTGAATTTCTTTTTTCTCCAAAGGGAGGAATTTTCTGTAGTGCCCACTTCTGACATTATCCAAATACTTCTGTTTGTCTTGTTGCATTATTGTTTTATTTTATTTACATTCATGCAGATTAAGTGTTTGAGACGCATCTCCGATACAGCAATAATGCAAGAATAAAAAACACCAAATAAAACTACTAACAGCTACGTCAGCCTGAATTTCCTAATGTTTATTATTATCCAGTGCTTGCCACGGGGTTTTAACAAGATCTTTGGTAGCCCTATCTGGGTCAGTTGATGCTCTTTCCTGTAAATATGGTGATGAGTTACTCATAACAGAGATCTAATCAAAAGCTCAACTTTTCAGCCTGTAACTTGTCCTAAGTGTTATTTCAGAATGCCCTGTATTTTTCAAGTGTTGCTTTTTTTGTCCTCAGAAGCATTATCCCTGTCTTAACGTGTAAGAAATGGGCATGTTTTCATTGTGCTGTCTTTCTAATTACCTTATTTCTAATCTGCTGCTGTTCTTGAAAATTTTCAAGAAGGCTGTGACTGCTGTTTGCTAGGATTATTTTACTAGCAATCACCTTTTTGAGATGTTTGGACTGATTTGTTTTGTAGAGGGAGGAGGAGGTCCAAGTACAGCATAGAACAGCTGTCTTGATCTAATATTGAAGAGCTGCACATTCTGAGCAATATTTTTCTTTTATGTACTACTGAGCCTTCGTACAGTTTTGACTGAAGATTGAGACATCTTTGAGCATGTGGAAAAGCTGTCTGGGTTTATCCATACCTGCCCTTGACTGCAGTTATTCAACGTCTGCTTGATAGCCTTGGGAATTAGTTCTTCATTTGCCAGTCTTAAACCCCTTTTTTCCTTCCACCATGTCCGCTGTGTGTAGACAAAATTCTCCATAGTCCCGATATACTCTCAAACTAGCAAAAGACTTGACTCTCATGTAATTACACTTTAAGAACTCATCCTGTGCTTGTTACCACTTCATAAAGCTAATTTTTGTTTAAGGACTATCAATTCCCTGAATGTTTTTCATTGCAATTCAAGTAAGCAAAGTACTGTCTGTTGCAAAGGTTTTTTTCCTGTTCTGTGTTGCTGAGAGGTATTCCAAATGGCTATAACAAGACTTTCAAAGAATCTCACAGGAATTTACTAAAGTACCTTATCTACATGCATTTTATTGTGTTTTCTAATATCTTATAATACTTTAATTTTATTATGTTATAGTCTTGAAATCTGACCAAAGAAATATCTGAATGCTGTTTATAAAGATATACTTCTGAAATTTTAGCAGAAAACAGCATTTAATTTTTGTGGAGGTGATTAGATAAAATTCCTAGGAAAAAATACTGAATTTAACCTTCCTGGCAATTTACCAAACTGATTACAAGGTAATGAACTCTTGACTTTGTAGGATTTGTTTTGTTCCCAGTTTTTTAATGTTTAGATTTTTTTTTTAAACTATAGTAGTCTTTCTTCAGAAGTGTTCTGTTATGATAGCTTTATAGGTTTGCTGTACTATTGAAAGCATAAAACCTAAATCCAAATCTTTCTTCTTTCCAACTTCCCATTGATTATATCAGTTTACAGAATTGATCAAATTACATCTAAAAATCTGTTGAAGTTTGCATTTTTGTGCTTTCATAAAAACAGAACCACCACTGGAAACTGAGATGTGAATGCTAACTTGTGAATTATGCTCTCTTTTTAATTTAGACTGTACAACAAAACAAGGAATCAGAAGTATTTTCACAGACAAAGACTTTGTCTAAAGCAAGTCAAGTAAGTGAATAAATACTTCTAATAGTTGTTGTTTTTAAGAAAAAAATGGGGGGTGTGTAAAACAGTAGTAAGCAGTTGGTATCTCAGGTAGTCGTTGCCCGCTGACTGTATTTAAAGTGCTGCTATGAAGCAAGGGAGAGTTCCTGTAGGCTGCTATGAATAAGTACACTTTGTTGTACAGTGTGTCTTATTGGTGCTAATGCAGAAATGAGAACACATTTTTGGATTTGCAATTTTGCATTGAGTTTGCACCACTTGAACTGGTTTTTCTATTTTGTAAGCAAGCAGTACTGATGCTAAAATATTGCAGTAGGGTCTATTAGCCTTTAGCCCAACCTTAAGCACCCCAGCGGCATAAAATGCAATCCTTGCCTTGCTGTCTCTTTCAGTTTTCCTGAGATACCTTGTATTTTTTTCAAAAAAATACCAGTAAAAAAATGGAAGATAGAGGAAGAAAATAACAAAAAGCATCTGTTAGTGCAAAACTTTCTAATAACAAGTTTTAGTGATCTAAATACAGATTTAACATTACTAGAACTGCCTTTGAATAACAGTTCAAAATGTCAATATAAAGTTTCAGGTTGCAGTTCAAAAAATAACTGATAATAGTCAAGTCTTCAAGAATTGTTTTTAATTACCTTTTTGTTATATATTCTTTTCAGGATACCATCCATAATCTAATTCTACTTTTCCTTTGTCCAACCCCTTCTTTTTCAAATCTGTTAAATTGCTTCATTCTTGTCCAACTTGTACTACATAAAAGCAGTTTTAGTAGCATGCCCATAACTGATTGTGAAGGCAGTAAAAATGGTTCTGCTTAAAGTAAAATGCTGCTTTAGCTACTGGCCTGCTATAAGGCAAGCTATGCCGTCTGTTCATGACACAGTAAATAATTATCTAAATAAAGGCATTTTACATGGATTTTGGAATTTTAAGAAACGTGTGCATGTTGTATGGTAAACTGGATCTGTTGGTTTAAACATGTTGTCTGCGGCTGAAATCCCACGCTGTAAGTCTTCACAGTTTTAACAATAACAAAATCAATTTGCTAGTTCTGTTGTTTATGTTATTTGATACGTATTAACTTCAGATGGCTTGGCAGTTTTTTTTCCTTAAGATTTTTGAATATCCAAGGGGAGCTCTTTCTGCTGATGTATCTAACATCTTTACATATCACACTTAGTCTTGCTTTATTTTGAGTGAGATTGGCTTGTTTATTTTCTTTCTCTTTTTTTACCATGTTGGTCATTCTGCAAGCCTGAGGAAGATGTAGATTATCATACTGAATAATAATTGCAGTTACTAGGAGATGTCAGATGTGCTCAAAGCTGATGTTTATGCACATCCACTTTATGCAAATATAATATTCCTGTACATTTGCAATTCATGTTTAAAAGGAAAAGTGATAAAGGCATTGTGTGAATTTCTGTAATGAAATGGACAGAGACCTGTGGAAGAATGAGGTGGGAAGATAGTCCTCAAAATATTCCTGTCTCCCCTCCCCACAAAGGAAAATGTACTTCGAATGAGAATATTTCTGTGTACTCCAATGCTTTAATTATAGTTCATCAGTCATTTTAAATGTCTGTACTTCAAATTGTATTTGTTGGAGACCATAGAAGCAGGGGCGTGGGAAGCAGGGCTAGCCTTTCTGTAAACTCCTAAGGAAAATTATAATCTGCAAAACAACTACAGGCTCCTTTGATTACCTAGGTGGAAAGCTCATCTTTTATTCTATGTGTTATGTTTCAAAAATTCTGGAAGGTAGCAACCACATGAGTAAGAAGGAGTCTGCATGCAAGAATATTGAAGCCTGTAACCTTCTTCAGCTTTTAAAAGGAGAATTACTATTGATACTAATCTTCATAGGTAGATATTTCTTTATTAACCGCAGCTATTCTGTAATATCTGACTGGATAATATACTTGTACTACAATTTTTTTTTAATGCTTATCTCTCCAGCCTTTATAACAGAGTTCATTCTTACTGGACACAGTGCTTACCAATTTTCTGTTCTTTTACAGGTTGCACCTCCACAGTTTGTTACAGCCACAACTACAGTAACACCTTCAATCCTCTTATCTCCTAGTGTTTTTCAGCAATCGGCTACAAAAGCTACTGAAGTGGAGAATAAAGCCAGTTCTTCTTCACCTTTAACACTTGGAACAACAGAAATTCAGACTATACCTCCTACTGTTCTCAGTAGGTCTCAGCTTCAAGAAGCACTGATACATCTAATAAAGGTCCTGTCTTTACAGAGCTCAATTCCTGAGGGATGGGGTTCCAAGTACAGTAGCCAGTACTGAGAAATTCTGTACCCCTATAACTCCTTTTGCCCTGAAACGTTACAAAAGTTGTTCCCTTGTGCTGGAAGATTACTCCTCTCTGTACATGTAGCATGGCACAGCTTACTCCTTTTGGTTGTGAGATGGAGGACTTAGAAGGACAGAGCTGTACATTGCCTATGTCCTTTCACATCCATATGAACTTGTAGACAAGTGAGGAAAAAGTTGCACTAGTAGAAGCCCTGGTATGGGGATGGGAGGGCTTGGTTTTGTTGTCTTTGTAAGTGTTCCTGCTCTCCCAAGGAAAGCTTTCCTCTTTCCAGTTTCCTAGAACTGTTCTGATCTTGAACTGAAGTATGTGTCTTTGAAATTTCTAGGGCCTAAAAAGTTCAGTTGAATTAAATATGTGATGTTGGGAATAGCCATGCGTTGAGAAAATTTTGACCTCCAATGTCATGGTGAAGTTGCCATGAATGACAAACCATTATTTGTTAACCCAGGATTCTCTTGCCCTTCCATGTTGATGTTAGTAGAGCTTACACCCAAAATGCAAGTCTTAAAAAGAACAAACAATATCTTCCCAGCAGTCAAGTTGCTAGGACCAAAAAGGGCTACTACCAGATCCCTTCATTAGCTAGGTTGCCTGATTATCTGTTGTTCCTTTTTGCATAAACCTTTTTGACATAAGAATTCGTGTAAAGCACACTGCAATCCATTTCAGGCTGGCCTCATGCAGACTTTATTTGGGAGCCTGTTAGACAGGATGGAATTCTCTGTGTCTAAGGCTAAGGTTTGGGCTGCGGAGGACAGTGAAATTATGTGCCCAAGGCTGACGTAGTGACCCCTGTTTTGTTTGTTGGTTTGAGCATCCAGCATGCTTAGTGATCTCTTCAGTTGTCTTACCAGCTTCATGGTTCAAAGTCTGCATGTTGTCCAAAAAGCATTGCCTTTTGTACAAGTACGCAGCTAGTTCCCTTTTCTTAACTCAGATAGCTAGCACTATAAGGAATCCTTATGCACAACTTAAATGGCATTAAATTAAACATTTTTTGCATCTTTTTACTAATGTTTCTAATGTGTTTTTTTTTTCCCTGCAGAATGATTCCAGTTTTCTCAGCACTATTCATGAAGTCTACTTGCAAGTCCTAACCAAGAATACAGACAACAATAAGCTATAATTGAAGCTAAATCTGCTTAAAATATATCCATTTCAGAAACAATTATGCCTCATCTATAAAACTTAATATTTTTGTAAAAGAATATTTAGTTTTCAACGTCCTGAATTTGAACCTGTTAGGAAAGACTATTCTTTAAATACTTATGAAAGTATCTCAGAAGTGATCTAGGTTTTCACTGTGATCATCACCAGCAAACCTTTGTTTTTATTTGGAAGGGGACTTAAGTTGCATTTGAGCTCTCATTAGCATTAAGTGAATGTGCAACTGTTTGCTCTGGCTTTCATTCCTAGCTGTATTCACTGTTCAAGAATTACAGACTCAGTACTACTTAAACCAGCAAATACATAGTACAGGACACTATACCACACCCAAACAAAATTCAGTTGGGGGAACCTAGTTCCCATTTGAAGGACTAAGGAAAAGGAGAGCAAAATGCCTTGTGATTAAATTGGCAGGTGTGGGGAAGGAACAGATCTGGAAGCCAGGCCTTTGGAGCTAAATCTTTAACAAAAGGTTTAAAAATGCAATTTGCGCAATACATTGACCATCTCTCACTAATGCACATAAATTAATCTTTTAAATATTCCATTAATCTTATTTGTTTCTGCATCACTGACATTAAACAAGTATCCAAGTGAGTAAGGCCATTTGCTCTAAAAAGGCAAAATTTGAAATATGCAAAATCCTCAGTGATTGTATCTTTTGGGTTTTTTTTAAGCAACAGAGTAGTTCTGTTGCGTGTTGAAGTTCTCTTGTTTTAAATTTATAGTTAGGAGACCACCACTGGAAGACCCTCTTCCTGTCCATCAGTGTTTCATATAATTTAAGTACTTTTTGCCTTTTAACTTAAGGATGGACCATGTCATGGTTGTTTTTCATTCCTCAGTTGCATTAGTACTGCAGTGTTGAAAACTGTGCAGATGGGGAACAAATGCATGCTTTTCTGTTGCGCTCTACCCACATTGTTAGTGCACACTCATAGTCTGAAGTTTATCTTTGAAAAGTTACTGCTTCTTATATGTGATTTAGTAATTCACTAATGTAGGAATTTAACTGAATAATTTCCCATTTGAAATCAGAAAATTTCTAATTATAGTTTCTTATGCTGCTTTATTGGTTTACCCACAGTTTGTATTTATTTCTTAAAGGCATGCAAAGGTAATTAGTAAGTCTTCAAGTCCCAACTTTTTCTAGCAATAGTAGTTTTAAAGGATGTTTTTCCAGTAGAAAAGTTCTGGTTTACTGAGTAAAAAGATAATCTGTAGTGAGTTATGATGCACAGCTGGTTTCTTTTCCCTCAAGCACTATTGAAATATGAAAAAAAAATAAATTTGGCTCCTTACAACTCATATGTATGTATATGTATCATAAGGAGTAGTTAATGTTGACATAGTCGAGGTGCATGGCCATTTCATTGGAAACTAGTCGTTGAGCTTTAATTGTGTCTTGTTCACAAATTGGTATGTTTTAGATAGATAGAACAGATATTTAGATTTTTATGTATTTGATCAATTTTAGGTTTTTTTCATAGCTTTTTAGTGGAAAATGTCTTTTCTTTAGCACTACCTGCCTTCTGAAAAGCTCTTCTTAGCCTTTGAGTTCAGTGTTTCCGGTTAAAATATATAGTATTTTGTTAGAAAAATGTGCAAGATTCAGGGAAAGATGCTAATGTCATGCACATTCATCAAGAAATAAATTGGCTTTAATGGTAGCATTTGGATTCAGCAATATAAGCTCAGCCTTATTAAGGGAAGATAGGAGCTTCCTACATAAATTCTAGAGTAATAAAACTGTGTATGTGCATAAACAGCGAGACTTGGATCTAAAGTCTAAACTAATTTGTTCTGTTGAGTTTTTTAGAAAAACTTTTACTAAAGGGGACAAACGAATTAGCAGTTCCTCTGAACAAAAATGGATAGCCTAAACCAAATAGAGTTGCTTTTTATCTGGATTTAGTAAAGATGAAGTCCGTAACTTCTCACTTCTTATGGACAGCTTCTGATTTCTTCAAAAAAAGATTTGATAAATGTTTCTAAGAATAGACCTACTGGAAGCTGATAGTGCATATTTGTACTGTTTGCTAAATACAGTCATATCCAAAGATCTATAGAAATAATAGGAAGAAGTTGTGTTTTGAGTTCTTCAGTCATACACAGTTGACAAAAGTACTACTGTTTAGAGTAGCAATGCTGTTACAAGAGTTTGACTTTGAGTATCTTTAACTTGTTTCCAGCTGTCCAGGGACTCCCATAAGCAGTTGGCAGATCTTTACTTTGTTTTTGTAGTGTCTTAGTAGCAACATTATTGATTTACTTCTCCCCACCCAACCTTCAAAATTAATTGGAAGAGAAACAGAGTTGAAATCATAGTTACTAGGCAGGCATATTTTACAGCAAGCAAACCTGTTTGTCCTGAACACCTGCACGTTTGTTCTGACCTCTCTACAGACACTGGAACCAGCCTAGGTGTCATCCAATACACCGCAGAGTAACAGTCTGTGATTTATGACAAGTGCCAGGGTAGTGAGTTTAACAGGTAAACCTGTTAAATGAAAACTTGCATTGTAAAACACAAGCTCAACTACAGTGTAAAATTTGAATTTATTTTTTTAAATGTGGTTTGTGTTATTTAACAATTTTTTTTTTGTGGATTATTTTAACTTTTTGTATAAACATAAAATTACCAGCTTGTCAAAGTGCTTGATTACTGTTAGCCACATGTAGGGATACCTAGTGTGTAGCAAGTTACCATGGGTCATCACAGGAAATTTATTGTGACCATTTTCAAGTGATTTTTTTTTTTTTAACTACTGGCTTAATGGGATTTTACCTATTTGTACCAAGAATTAAAAGATTATTAGTTTAGACTACACTCTCCAAATTAATTGTACTGTCTAAGCATGTGTTTTGTGGCTAGTGTTGTCACTTTAAAAAAAAAAAAGGCAAAATAAAACAAAACCAAACCTCAAACCTAATCAAAGACGGTTTTAAAACCTATAGCTGCTGAATAGTTCAGGAAAATAAAAATTCTCAGTTTTCTAGTTAGACTTTATCAGCTGTTATTTAATAATGCAAAGTTTATATGAAAGGTGCCTAACAGCTATTAACTTAGAAGCAGTATATCTTTCCAAATTAAACAAGATTTGCAGAATGATTGAATAAAGTTAAAAAAAAATTAAGTGATTCATCTTGGTTTTGTATAAAAGGTTTAATTCTGTGTATAAATACTCAATATAATATTTAAACACTGATGATTGTAGCTCATTTTTGCTTGCATTTCTAATTGCTTCATTTTGGTACACTTCTGAAACCCATTATACGGTGTGTAGTCACTGATTTAATTTCTGAAATATTTTTGAAAAAAAAACTTTTAATTTGGGACTTCTTGTTTTTAAAAGTATTCTAAATAAATCAGCCACCTTTTTGCCAGGTATTTGGGTTGCTTTGTACAGCATATCTTAACAGGAGGAATGTGTGCAATATATATCACCTCAATTTTGTCCGGCAACATTACAAAAATGTTAAGATGCAATATCTTCCTTTCACTTCAAGTTGGAAAAATTGCAGTATCTCTGATTTGGTGGTGTATTTATTTTTATCTATTCAGTGTATGGGCATCTGGTTAATTATTTTTTTTTTTAAATGAATCTTATGTACTTTTACTAATTTCTGAGTGTTATCACTTTTCTGGATGCACCAGTTGTATCCATTTGCATGTTCTTTCAATATGAAGACCATGGGGAAGTAGGGCTTCAGGAAAGATTTCTGGAAACGGGGAATGAGAATAATTGTAAGTCAATAAATATAGATAATGCATCATTAACGTTTTTGGTATGGTATGGATTTTATAGCACCTATGTATGTTTGCAGTTATTAAGTTATTGCATAAATGTTTAAGAATGAGCATTTTTCATCCAAAATTTTGTATGTTTGCAAATATATTTTTGTAATAAAACTCTAAAACAAATGTTTCAGCACCTCCTAAATCTTCCAATGTTTCCTCTTCTTTCTAGAAGAAAGAAAGAAGCCTGCTAGAAGTGTAAGTCCAGATTTTATTTAGGTTTAATATTTTCAGGAGAAGAAACTCCAACTCCATGCCAGGGGCAAAACCAAATTGCATTTATTCACTAAAGAAAATGCAGCATGCTATTCTCAACTGTCCTTCAAGCAGGCATCTGTCACTTGTAACAGCTTCTGGCCATCCTCTGGATTGCTGCAAGTAGGTTTGCATTTTGAATTTGATAAATAGACCTATTTTCTTTAATGTTAAGAAATGCAGCTTCAAGTTCACTCTCTAAGTACAGCTGTAACTGGTTTTCATGCCTTTCCTTGTCACTTTTTTTTTTATGGTATCCCCTCATCCATCTAGACATGGCATATGATAATCCATTGTTGGTCTTTGATCATAGACTTCAGAAATTGCACTTGGCCTCTTACAATATCTGATTGGTATCATGCAACTGATCAATCCAAACTTCACAAAGTAAAATAGGGAAGCTGATGAGGAGGAAAACTAAAGCAGAAATTCTGTTGGAATAGATCTTGAAATTAAACAAAACCTTATGCCAAAGTCCCTCAGTCTTAGCTAGATGCTTATTCCCATTCTAACTACCCGTAAGAGCTGGAGATTGCGAGGCATACCGAATGTCGGGGGAGGCCACTGGAGAATGGTGTTTTCTGCTCTAGTGGTTAATATTGAACTGGCTCCTCTACTATATACAGGAGATTCTTCTAATAGAAGACTACAATACAGACAAGTACAGGAGTCATGGATTTACTGTTAGGTAATTGAGAAAAAGTGGAAACACTAAGGCCTAGAATCTAATTTTAAATCCCATGTTGTGTTGCCTATTTGGTCAATACTGAGGAAGTATTTTTTTCATTGTTGATGCTGTTAACCTTTTTGTCTTCTCTGGATCCAGGTATTCCTGGTTACTGTTATTTCTATTAAGTGCTCCCCTTTGGTTTGGAAATAAGAGAATACTTCTGACTTGCTGTGTGTAGCTGCAGCTAAACCCAGCACTGTACAAAAAATTTAAGCAGACCAAAATCTTTTTGGCCTTTTCTCTCTTGTTAGTATGTGCTCTACAGTCGTGTTTTCTGAGAGTGCATGAGAGTGTAAAGTCAGTCCTTACTATGAATGGTGATACAGCACTAGATAGAATCAAGGAGTAACCATTAGGCTTCCTAAAACTCATCCACTAAAATTCAAATTTTATTTGCAGGCTTGCAGAATGAAATAACACAGCTGTCTTTTTAAATGAAGTTGTAGCTCATTTTCATGGGCCATACTAATTGACGTCAGTAGACCCATGTATTTGGCAAGGATTCAACTCCATTGTTGATATACAAGATAGTCGGGGGGGGGGGGGGGGGAAACACTAGTATAGAGGGTAAGGAACCTGTCATTCATACAACTGTTCTTCATTTGTGAACAGGATGCAGTGAAATCACTAAATACAGTCTTTAGTACAGCTGAGGTAAATTTCCTCAAGTTTAGTGACCTAATCTGAAATTTAAAAATAATAGAAATTATAATTTATGTCAAACAATTTTGAAAGTTATTTTACAGTGCTGAAAAGTGGAATTTTTTTCTCCTATCTTCACACAACTTCAAGTGTGAGTCAGCTTCTTTCTCTCTTCCAGATTTTATGATTGAAGGATTTACTTTTGAATTGACCTACTAAATTAAACTTCAGTGATAGACCTGTAACTGAAATATGGCCATTAACTGTAAAGCTCATCTGTCATAAATTGTTATGCAACAATTTTTCACTTCCTCTTAGAACCCTTCTTCATATGAGACTCCTAATTAAGTTCAAAAAGCATTGGGAAAAGAGGGCAGTGAAGAGATAATATTTTTATCAGTTGCTGCATTTTTGAAAGAGCACTTGCAATAGAGTGAAAGGGAAAGGAGCAGTGGTAGAAGATCCTTGAGAAGTGAACAAGGGAAGGAATAGCAAAAAAGTGTAAATAAATGTGAAGGAGAATATTGTAGAGAGACAAGTATGACCTGTGAAGGTATTTCCTGAAGTACGGAAGAATTTAAGTTAGAGTCTTGTTTCTGTACTGCTGCATGTCGTCTTCATGTATTCCCAAAGCTCAAATGCGGTTTGTCTGTAAGAACCTCGAATATTTCAGGGAGTGTTCAGAAACAGACTGGGTAGGCATGATCACCCTGCTCTAATTCTTGAGGTAGTAATACATAATTTGCCAGGTCAGCTACAGGGATTTTTAGCCTCCAGTTATGAAGCAGCATAATTGAATTGTCTGATTCATAGCAGTACCTAATTGTTGTCTTTGCTTTATGGCCTCACATTACAACTTAAAATCTGCTGCTTAAAACAAAGCTGCTCATACCTAGTTGCCCTTTATGTTTCATTTTAAATAGATGTTCAAAAATATTTCTACCATAATCCATTCTTTGAAATTCCATGTTATGAAATCAACCTTGGGAAATATAACCACAAAGGAATAAGATTTCTTTATATGCTAGCTGAAATGAAAGCACTTGCCCTTAGGCCTTACTTGAAAATATGCAAGTATGTGATGTAAACGCACAAGTTGTGTTTCTTCCCATAAATAAGTCAAGAAGCTTTAAAAGTATCTACAGAGCAAAGATCTCCCAGCCTGTCTCATGTATGCAAAACTCTATGTGGTCTTAATTTAGAGAGCATATGGCTTCCACATCCTGCTTTGCTTCTTGTGGTTCATAAGAGGGATAGGAAAGGCTTAGTAGGTTATCCATCCATGAGGACTTCCTCATGTAGATTTGAGATTTATGGATAAGGCTAAGTGCCTTCTCTAGTTTACTCTTTAAGCATAAAATTAATTAGCTTCTGTTCTCTAGGGACACAGTTCTCCTATGTTACAAAACTGCTGTAAAGGAAGCTTCTGCTATCTTAAAACAAGGACTGAATACAATACAAGGGTGAAATTAAAGCCTACAGGATTCGGCTGTGTACAGAGTGTGTTGCAGTTTACAGCAAGCCCTGCTCCTGTTGTAATCTTCAAGATGGAAGACACAGGGCACCCGTAAGGAGAGAGCGCTGCCTTCCAATGACTGAATAAGAAAATCCTGCCACAACAGAAGCCCTCACAGAAAACACAAAGGCTTGGTTAGAAACACATGCAGTATTTTTAATAAAGGGTTGAAAATACAAATAAATCAATATTTGGCAGATATGAGGCTAGCTATCTGAAGGAAACTGCTAAGATAAGATGTATGTGAAATTAATGTAGATTGCATACGGCATAGTGACCAAGCCTGGGCCTATGATGTAGCTCTATCTGTACCTTCATTTTAGACAAAAAAAAAGACAGCCTGATCTTACTACTACACTATACCTGTTCCCATGCAGTACCTAACATTTTTCTTGCAATTCTCAATTCTGTGTTGCACAGAAATTGGAGATTTAACTTTTTTTTTACTTTAAAATCATAAGCAGCTAAATAATGTTATTACTGAATACCAGCTGATCCATCTGTTGCATGTATAACTGAAGGCACTGTGTCTTCTGCACATGGGGAGGGATGTGCTGGTGATGCATAATGGTCTGCATAATTAGAGAATGCTTTGGCATAAATCCATCTCATCCATTCATGAACAGTTCCCTTCTTGAAGGACTTCTAATGCAGCTGTTCTTTCAAAGGTCAAGAATAGTCAGAGCCTGTCATGTTGCAGAGGACAAGCTGAATACAATTTCTTTCAGTTTCTTTCCATGTGCATTACAGCTCAGATAAATCCTGCTTTATTTGGTTATTATAGCTGTCACTCCTATCTTCTTTCTAAATTTACACAACCTATGAAAGCATCACTGTTTGAGAGAGTTCTCTTAGCATAAGTTATCAATAACTTTTTTTATTTTGATTTTACCAAATTCAGCTATTTGAATACAGATATTCATTTAAATGGAATCTAAAGTGACTAATAACGTCCTAGCTTGTTTGAACATTAAGTGTTATGGAAGCTGGAATCAGAATCAAATAGAGAAAGCAAATGTGATGAAGTGATGGTGGAACATTTATGTATTCAGTAAGTCTTTTAAGCATAGATGCAAGCAAGTGCCTCAAACTCCTACTACGTAAGTATTTCATGTTTATCTTAATAGCTAATATGAAGAAATTGCAACACATGAAAATTCAGTTTGTAATTTTACAAATATTTTGTAAATAATATTAGCAAAACTAATCTGAATACCCTCAAATATTGTTGTATTAGCATTACAAACATCAATTTAAATATTGTAATTTTGTTGCATTGATAGCAGAAATACTTCTAAATATCCTCAAACAGCAGAGCAATTACTAAAATCAGTCATGGTGAATTCCTTTTAACTGTGTAAGATGTACAATTATTTGTTTTTTCTCTGATAGACTACACGTTAGAGAGAAAGTCTCTTTG
Organism: Pterocles gutturalis; assembly: GCF_000699245.1. Taxonomy (NCBI): domain Eukaryota; kingdom Metazoa; phylum Chordata; class Aves; order Pterocliformes; family Pteroclidae; genus Pterocles; species Pterocles gutturalis. The sequence goes on from NW_010144375.1 coordinate 40,445, forward strand.
TATAAAACCTGTTTCAAATTATTTGTTCTATTTGGTTTAATATTAACATTTTTCATGTATCATAAAGTTGACATAATATTTTGGAAACTTTAAAATTTTGGCTTGTTTTCCAGTCTTTTTTTTTTTTACTGTATGACATTTTATTTAGAGGCACTATAAAAATTACTATGATCTTAAAATTATCCAGTATTTGTCTGTCTGTAGCTCAGAAATGGTCTATTCTATTATGAAGCTTTCTGTAAACAAAATCCTTTTGCAGATTACTTACCAGCTGTAGTTGAGAAAGTTACAGTTGAGTTGAATTACGAATATGTTCTGCATGTATGCATCTTTTTCTTGTGTCTTGGTCTTATGGACTTCAAAGGTGAATGGATGTCTCTATCTGGGCATTTTTGGATCAGGTGGTGCATGGGAACCTTGCATTTTCCAGGTTGCTGGTTATAGCTGTTTGTAGCCTGTGCAGCAGAGACCACTGCTGTTCTATGGAAACTAAAGGATATTTAAAGTGTTTTTCATGCTCCAGTGGGACCTGCAGAGCTGATCAGTATTTCACAGCCTGCTGAATATTCTTTTCACAGGGTGTTTACTTGAGTGTGCATTTGTGCTTAACTAAAATGACTTGCTGACAAAAGAACAGAATTTATTTTGAGTAAGATATGACAGTATAGACTATATCTCTGGAAAAGTTGTAGCACTGGATTTGGTCTGAGAATATATTGTATTCCCATACACCAGACCACAATGATTGGAATTCCTCTGCGTAAGTCCTTTTTTTTAAGGTACCCTGCAAATGAAAGAAACCCTGTATGCTATGTGGAGATGTTCAGGACTTGCAATGTTACAATCCATGCCTGCAGTGATCGGCAGATTGCAGTACAATTTGGAATCTGTGCAGTGCTTAAACTGCAATTGCCTAGCCCACAGGGCTCCTCCTATGCCTTCACTCATTTCCTTTAGTCACTATGGTTTGGACTTTGTAGGTGATGAGCTACCTAACCACTCGGTATTCTTACTAGACTTTGATTTTGGAATTTATTTTGAGGCACATAGCCCCACAGTAGCTAAATGGCCTGAATTTCAGCAGTGCTGAGTGCATGCAGCTCCTGCTCTGGTAAACAGAGTTGCATGTACTTATGTCAGCAATGCATTTTTGCAGTATCTCAGCAAATGACAGCCATAGCTCAGCTTCTCTGCTGCTACTGCACATAATGCGCTGACTGTGAAATGTGTGGAGGAGGGGATGGAAAAATCCCATTGTCCTGTTTATGTATTTAAGAAGCAGTCTAGTCTAGGAGTTGATACTGAAGCTAACGAGATGTGATTGTATATACAGAAGCAAGACTGTCCATACATTTGCATCCTTGTTTTAATCATACTATACCTGGTTTCAGAGGCAAATGCCAAGAATGTGGAAGAAATGTTCACTCTTGTACACAATGTATACTATGACTTTAGCTATTGCTTTACAGTCCATCACACTTGGTCAAAGTTGCAGAAATAACACGCCACTTCAGTAGATCAAAGTGGAGGCACTGACACAAGGTGGAATTTCATCCTGTGTATGCTTGAGCTGCTGCTTTAACAACACAGTACCATAATAAGCACTCAGTGATGCAGCATCAGGATTCAGGGAAAGGAGGGTGAGTTGCAGACAGTAATCTTCCAATGACATTATCTAAGCTAAGTCTATCCTAAAATCTTTCTACCATCCAGATAACAACGGAGGAAACAAAGTAAGTTGTGAGCCACAGTAATACTGGTCTTATCCAGATCATCCCCCTTATTTTTTTAAAGAAGGGAAAAACGAAAGCGCCCTATGTCCAGCCTGAGGAGCCAGTTGTTAAGATTGCTAGTGCTACAGTACAGGTGTGAGACAGTTTGCTAGGGAGCCATCCTTACAATGAAGATTCAAGAGCACATCTTCACTGCAATCACAGAAACTTGATCACAGACCTTACTCTTCAGCAAAAGAATGACATCAGCCTGGACCAATAAAGCCAAAATTTAGCCTATGATCTAGTTAGTGTATATGTAAAAGAATTGTCGGGAAAAACAAAGGATGTTGGCTAAGGAGCAGGGATTGCCTGAGCTCTATTTTAGTTGACTGTTATCTCACTTTGCCGCTGCCAATGATGTATATAGAGAGAGAAACTAACAGCCTGGTAATGCTTACATCTTAATCATACTGTATATACATAGAACATGGAGTAAACTAATTATTGTAAGCAAAAACATAGTGTAGAAATTACTTGATTGTTCTTATGATACCTGCTTCCATTATATTTTTCTACTGTGTTTATAGATACTACTAGCCATCTAGAAAGATGAAGTACCCATATCTCTTTAATAAGCTTTTTGTTTCCTGATGCAAACGTGTTTTGGAAGTTTTTGGAAATTTATTGTCTGCAGCTGAAATTGGAAGGATGTACAGACACATTTTCTTACTGTATCTTCAGTCAACACTAAATACTGTGGAGTTTGGCATCATAGCTGTTATTTCACTGAATGCTTAGTCTCACTTGAGAAATTTATACACCTCTTCTAAACCACAGATTAGGGCAGACCAAGTTATCCTGCCTAACCTCGCTCAACTGACATGAAATTATCCGTGTCCCTGAGATGATGGTTGAACCAGATGTTAACATCGGTATAAAGAATGGTGTTTAAACAGCAGGGGTGATAGAAAAATTGCCATTCAATTCCCTACCACAGACAGTATTTTAACAACTGCTCTTAATTGGTAAGCATGGAGCAGAGCTCAATAAATGCTGCTGTGCTAGTAACATGGTTCTGTGGCTTCATCTACATCAGCAGGTAGGAGATTCCAGTATAGCAGGTCTATAGAACACAAGACAGTGCTGAAGACTCAACATCTGCACTATATATGTTTTGAATTCTGCCCCAGACTAGCTCTTATCTGTCCTGTTGGACTGAACACTCATTAATGGCTGGGGTGTATTAGCTGCTTTTCAGACTGAATCTTCTGTTTCATCTTTATTTGAAAGGAATCCAGTTCATGAGCTTTGACACAGCTCTGCAGGGCAAGCCAAAACACAGTAAGCAGGGATGATCAAGAGCTTTGATCCAGGACGGTACTTCTGGCTAAAGCTACTTTAAACTTGCCTTCTTACCATACGGCTGCAGAGAGAATCAAGTGTGGTGTTGCCTTGAGAAAGGCTGAGAGGTAGTCAAAAGGTTGCAAGGAAGAACAAAGGAGAAGAGGGAAAGGTGTATAACTTGCTCAGAGGTTGGTAACCTTCACTCTACAAGCTTAGGCTGACTTTAGGCCTATTTGAGGCTACAGCCAGAACCCTAGCGAAATATTTGCTGCTATATAGCAAGTATAAGTTAAGGATCTTTTATGGGTAACATAAGCTTTGAATTTACTGTTAGTTCTCCAATAGTTAAGGTAAGTTTTATAATTAAAAATCTGAAAAGGAGGAGCCCTAAATCAGTAATTTTCTTGTAGATGCTACTTGTAACTCTTGAGATTTTTCACAGTCCCCCCACTGGCCATATTCATTTGGGCATCATAGCTCTGGGACGACAGAAGTCCATGTATTGTTGAACCAAAGTGCATTTCAACAGGAATATTGTGAGGAAACCACTACTAGAATGGCTGTTGATTGCCTCTACCATGTCTGGCAGCCCTTTTTCTATGTTTCCTCAGGTAGGATCTCTTTGCTGTAATTTCCTACACAACTAGCTAATTTGTAGCTATCAAGTATTACTTTCCAAGTTACTGTTCAGACATAGCATGTTAAAGGGTAAATGGCGTGTCTTTCTGTACCTTGAGACAGTAGCAGATCTGCACAATGACCCTTGAAGTGTGTTAACAACTTCAGTTCTTGGCTCTCTGCTCTAAGGGAGCATAGCGCTGCCATGGGAAGATCTTGGCATTATAGGCAATGGCTTCAGAGTTCCTAAATTTAAACCAAGGCTTATGAAATTCTCATCAGGCTCTTCCATATCTGGATTTTATTGTCCATATCACTTCAAAGTGTATTACTGAAATCAAAAGATTTGTGTAACTGGTTCTGCAAAAAGAAAATAAAGTAGTTGGCCTCCCTAATTATTTTAAGGTAGAATATAGATTACGGCATAGCAAATGGCAGTTTCAGGAACTAACCTTTGTATAGTGCTCTCTAAAATGAACTCCGCACTTTGCTACCATCAAGTTTGGTTGTTTGGCTCCGTTTTTTCCTTCTTCCTGGCATGTAGCCCATTTCCAGTCTACTTTTTCTTCTGAAGTTTTTTATTAAAAGGATTTTGGAAAAAATAACTAATGGAGCAGTTTAAGAAAACAGTTAAGCTAAGGGAGTGGTGTCTGCTTTATTTCTTCCAATAAACTGGTTAGTTTACGGAAGAAAGTTTTATCTTACTTTGCGAAGAGTTTCACATGCTACCTTTTAGCTGCAATTTGCCAAGTGAGCATAGATGGATATCTGTAAATACAGGTGGCTTCCTTCATTTCTGAAACTCAATCTTCAGTCTTGAAGACAAAGGTGCAGCTTTTTTAATGTAAATGGTACGCATCACTAGTGTCTTCTGAAATTAGACAATGTAGATGATCATTAGATGAACACTGGTTCACTGGATGTAACAGTTTACATTTAAAACAGGTTTAAAAATATTTTAATATTTTTGAATCATATAATACTACAGCTTCCAGGGCAAACTACCACTGGACAGAACGCTGAAGTACATGGAGAGTACAGTGCAGGAATACCATGCAGGTTTCATGAGAAAGATAAGTATTTGGGGGTTTTTTTGTTGTTTTTCTTTTTCTTTTTTTTCAGATGGTGACTTCTAGTGCTGCTCGAGCTTTCTAGAACAAATATGAAATATTTAACTTGCCCAGTTAAGTGTGTGGTTTTAATGACACAGGGTTCAGAATTGCTAATGTATTTCCTGATGGATGGCTGGTGAAGTCAATCTTTCATGTGAAAGCCTTTGTATTTGTCATTTTTTTAAACGTATATTACAGAAATATGAATTATTTCTTGAAAGGAAGCCCCACAGGGTAATTCTGTTACTACTTCTGACTGTAGAGGAATAAGGTTACTGCTGAGGCACTGGATGCAGTGACATTCTTTTACAGACAGGAACAGGCTTGAGGTGGAGACCCTCTGAAATAGCTTTATCGAGCAGGGTTTGAATGGTGGAAAAACGTGAGTTAGAGTCCCTTCA